>NC_071668.1:34184924-34487954 GCF_028554725.1 Zeugodacus cucurbitae
CGACGGATTGCACGAAAATCTTTATCGTATCGAAATCGAACTCGCTGCGGATTCAATGATTAGGCCCAATGATTGCAAGATATTTTTCGAAATCCTTTCCGTATCGAAATTGAATTCGCTGCGGAATGAATGATAACGCCCATTACTTTAGAATAGGGCATAACTACTTAGTTAGGCGATTCTACTCTACTGGATATATATACTCTCGCAACAAAAGTTGCTAAGAGAGTATTATAGTTTTGTTCACATAACGATTGTTTGTACGTCATAAAACTAAACGAGTTAGATAAAGGCTTATATATATCAAAATGATCAGGATGACGAGACGTCCGTCCGTCTCTCCGTAAATAAAGTCATAAAAGTAAAATTTGTTATAAAGGATCGCACTAGGAAGGGCCATATCTGAATGTAATTTTGTTTTGAAAAGTGGGTGTGGCCCCCAAAATTTTACATAAATACCCTAAGGGGGTTGGTATTGAAAATTGGCGAAATCGAACCATTGCCACGCCCACTGTAATGGCGAAAACCAAAAACCTATAAAGAGTCATAACTAAGCCATATATAAAGTTATAAAAGAAAAGTTTGGTATAAAGGATCGTACTAGGAGGAGCCATATCTGTAATTTTTTTTTTTTTTGAAAAGTGGGTGTGGCCTCCAAAACTTTACACAAATACTGTATGTCATCATAATAAAATTAATAAATTGCGAGAGTATAATATGTTCGGTTGCACGCGAACTTAGCCTTTCCTTACTTGTTTATATTATAGCCTTTTTAAGGATCGAATGGTGATTAGGTTGGTAGAATAAATGGACGATTCGACATGAGTGGCGAAGCCCCTAACGGTGTGTCCAATGTCAGCAGATCACATGCTTGGAAATGGAGATGTTCAATGTAAGCACGATTTTGCGATATTGCGTGTATTTCGACGTCGCCGCATCGCATGCATTGTTTGAAAATCAAACTTCTTTGATTTTGCCCGCAGATCGTGCGAAACATACCATTCTTGAGCACGACTTGCCCCAAGTACAAAATATGTATGTCGAAGTTCAAAAATAAATCGCAACAACCTAAAATCGGCCCGTTCATGAAGAAAGTTTTCGAAGCACTATTTCCGACACACGAACCGATTCCCAGAGCTGACCGAAACGATATTACAGAGTCACCCCTTTTAGTTACGGAAGAAGAACTATTGGCTATAGCGAAAAAAATTAAAAACAACAAAGCGCCAGGATTAGATGGTATACCAAATAGAGCCCTCAAGGTAGCCATAACTTCAAATCCCACCCTGTTTACTAAAATGTACAACGCATGTATAAAAGAAGGGGTGTTCCCCGACCCTGGAAAGTTCAGCGTCTGGTTTTACTTCCAAAACCAAAGAAACCACCTGAAGAACCATCATCGTACCGACCTCTGTGTATGCTCGACACAATAGGGAAAGTGTACGAAAACATAATAAGAAACCGCTTGGAGCTTGCAATCCAGGAAGCCGGAGGACTATCAGAGAGACAATACGGCTTCATAAAAAAGAGATCCACTATCAACGCGCTAAGAGAAGTCGTTGACACTGCAAAATGTGCAGTAAGTGGCAAAAGATGGAAAGGTGGTACAAAAGAATATTGTGCGCTGATTACCCTGGATGTAAAGAATGCGTTCAACTCAGCAAAGTGGGCAAATATATTCAAAGCATTATATACAATACGCGCCCCCAAATACTTGATAAATATTATTATGAGCTATTTTGAAAACAGAAGATTGATCTTCGACACCGACGAAGGAACTAAGAGCTACTCTATTTCTAGTGGAGTCACACAAGGCTCTGTTTTAGGTCCGCTCTTATGGAACCTCGTGTATGACGGTGTGCTGAGAAAACAACAACCAAAAAATGTAAAACTAGTTGCATACGCGGACGATCTTGTTGTGGTAGCAGTATCTAAACAGCTCGGTGACCTTCAGAACAAATGTAATGAGTGTATAAATGGTCTGCGCCAATGGTTCTCTTCCATGAGCTTGAAACTGGCGGAGCACAAAACAGAAGTATTGCTTATAAGTACCAGGAAACTTGAGGAAAAAATAACCATAACTATTGGAGATTGTGCGATTATTTCACAGCCAAAGTTAAAGTATTTAGGGGTAATATTAGACTCTAAGCTTAAATTCAAGGAACACTTGGCGTACACGGCAAATAAAGCGAATAAGATTTATAACGCCTTATCAAGAATGATGGCAAATAGAGGCTGCGTGCGTTCCAGCCGGCGTTTTTTAATTGCAAAAGCCATGAGCTCCGTAATATTATATGCGGCCCCAATATGGGTCCAGGCGCTAGACATAAAAGCGTATGCAAAACCAATAAATGTTGTACATCGACTCTCAGCAATAAGAGTAATAAGTGCTTTCCGCACTATATCCAGCGAAGCGGCTGAAGTACTGGCAAGTATACCGCCCATAGACATCCAGGGTGACGAATTCGCAAGATTAAACGAACTCTCAGAAATAACAGAAACCAAAAAGAGAGACGAGAGAAATAAGAGCATAACAATGTGGCAGCAGCGGTGGGAAACTTCAACTAAAGGACGGTGGACCCACAGACTCATACCTGACATCCATTCGTGGATAAATAGACAGCATGGGGACCTTGATTTCCACTTAACCCAATTATTAAGTGGTCACGGATGCTTCAGAAGCTACCTATATAAATTCCGTCATGACACTAGTCCGTATTGTCCGATGTGTACAGAGTCCATAGAAGACTGTGAACACATATTTTTTGAGTGCCCCCGATTTTTAAGTACAAGAGATAGGCTTAAAATTGCCCTAGGAGGTAGTTTAATGGTGGAAAATTTGACTGCACTCATGTGTCAGTCTCCCGATAAATGGAAAGCTGTTAGCGACGCAACAGCTTTTATTATGACAGAACTTAGACATTTAGAACAGATTAAGCGTCAGTCAGTCCGTATTATAGAGGAGACGTAAAAAGTCTAGTCACTCCCACGAAGTAATACTTAATCCGGTGGTTCCGTGGGAGAGTCTTGTGTTTGGAGTAGGTTAGGTTTAGCGGATTAAAGTTCCGCACTCCGGCTTTCAATGCTTCCCCCTACTATAAAAAAAAAAAAAAAAAATACCATAGTGAAAAGGGGAGTTATACTTCTTGAAATTCAAAAGTAAAGTGTTTTGTGGAATAAAAGCCATTGTGTTACAAAGACAGCGGCAGCGGAAATCGAATGGAACAATGAAACGTTCAAAAATCGCCGCCATGGCGGCCATTTTTTTCAAAAGAAAATTTGGAGTGAATGAACGTAAGTGCGAATTATTAATTTGTTACTGATATTATTTTATATTTATAATAAATTTTCCTTTAAAAGATTGATAATATTATTGCCTGGGTGCTGCAGAGTATTTCAAAGGAGTATAATTTCAGCAAATGGTTCTCTTAAAAGGCAAAGCGAGCTGCAACGCACATCTGAAGCGTACATGCATACACAAACATACAAAACAAGGAAGAGAAACAGAAAAGCGACTCCAGGCAGAGGACTTATTGAAACAGATTGCATTAATATACACCAACATTGCAATAATAATAATAACAATGTAATGGACGTGTATGGTGATAACAATCCAAAAAAACAATCAACAGAATCCACAACAACAAAGTGGAGAAAAAGCAGTGGTCGGCACGAGAGGAATTGTAACTGTGTAGGTGATCACGAAAGAAAGGATACCCAGTAAGAACTCTGCAACCTTCAATTTTGAGAATGTTTTCCATTCCGTATGAATTTTCGTACTTCTTCATTTTATTTCTTTTATTATTAAAAGAAATATATTAGATCATAAAGCCCTAACTTGACTGTCTTTAAAAAGATTAAAACCTGAAATGAAATACCTAACATAAAACAACATTCATAACAGTAAGGCATTTCGCGCAGGGCACTTATGCCAAGTGCCACAGCCATGCGCGATGTTCATTCGCTGCTGGCTTGACAACGACTGAACGATAGAGCGTAAGCGTACGTGTGATCTGAGTCGGCACAATTGTGCCAAGCAGTGCCGAACACTGAGATAAAGAATTAAGTGCTAAACACATAGACGACGACAAGCGACGAGCGACATCTGCCAAATATTAAAATACACGCGTTCTTATGGGCACAGATTTTTAGACAACAGCACGACTTCACCACAAAAGGGTTGAAGTCTTCGCTGTCGCCAAATTAGAAATGATTCTAATTTTGCCGACGACAATGGCCGCTGTAGAGCTGCCACTAATAAGTGAAATGTAAAATTATTCAAAGTTCTCACAAGTATGTCGTTATTTTGCCAGCAGAAACGTAAAATAGCTTTGATATATCATTTATAATAACAATTGATTATTTAAAACAAATAAATCGCCAATTTTTACATTTTTTGCACAAATAATTTCACTTTAAACTAAATATGTAAATTTTATTGAAGTGAAAGATTTTAGTACGGCAACAATGAAATTGCTGTTTGATATGTCGCTGCCGTCTTCAAAATGTTCAAGACGCTGGCTTCGAAGCGACATTTGTGATGAGCCGTCGCTACGTCGTGTCGTGTCGTCGTCTTTGTGTTCAGCACATTACTCCCATGTAGAAAGAATCCTACCAGCAGCTCATCAACTTATACAACAGGAGTTGCCTTTCAATCATACAATACAAATTCGAACTCAAATATGCCGTATTATGGAGAAGCACTGCAAAATATGCTACAACAACAGGTATTATTGAAATTACGAATATAAATATTGTAATTATTTCTAACCAACTACACATATTTTTGAGGCATTGGATGATGTACAACAAATTAAATCGGACTATTGGCGTAGCAGTTTCACTACTTATTTTAGACGTGTCTCCTATGATGCCCTTGAATATACACAATGGATAGTTAAGTAAAATATGTAAATTTTGTCAATGTATAAGTGATAGCCACAAAAATGTTTGTAAAAATTAAACTTTAATGTTAATATTTAAAAATTAATCTGTAATAATTATTTATAATGTAAAAAAAATTATTATAAACTATTTACAATTAAATAAATAAAAAAATACAATCTTCTTTTTTTATTTCTAAACGAAATAAAGCATGAACGAGGTGCCCACAGAATAAATTTTTAGTAACGAGGCGGTGACCAAATGACTGTGTCTAAGGGGTTACCATAGAAGTGATGAAGCAAACAAACGACTTCAGATGGCACCGCTAACCACAGAGTGACGTGTGGCTTTCCAAAATAATAGAAAACCCGTTTTCCTGATGCTTGAACAAGAGTGACCACGAAAATAATATATGCTTTTTATACTGGTAGCCAATGGACCATAAGATAAGTAACTCTATCCGTCTTGCAAGGATATGTTTTACAACCGCTTTCTATAAATACATATACAGTATGTCAAGAAAGTGTTGTGACAAGAGAAAGTATCGTTTTCGCAATTTTTTTTGCAAATATATTCTGTTGCGATTTTTTTAAAGTTATATATAGTTTGGAATATGTAAAAGGATATGCAATAGGTAAAATTTAGCAAAAATAGTACATTTTAAAACACAAAAATTAAACACATGTGCTGAACACA
Organism: Zeugodacus cucurbitae; assembly: GCF_028554725.1. Classification (NCBI taxonomy): domain Eukaryota; kingdom Metazoa; phylum Arthropoda; class Insecta; order Diptera; family Tephritidae; genus Zeugodacus; species Zeugodacus cucurbitae. The sequence continues at coordinate 34,190,505 of NC_071668.1, forward strand.
TAGAAGATGACAAGCGACGAGCGACATCTGTCAAATATTAAAATACACGCGTTCTTTTGGGCACAGATTTTTTGACAACAGCACAACTACGCGACAACAGGCTTGTAGTTGTCGTTGTCGCCAAATTAGAAATGTTTATAATTTTGCCGACGACAATGGCCGCTGTAGAGCTGCCACTAACATGTGAAATGTAAAATTATTCAAAGTTCTCACAAGTATGAGGATGGGATCATGTGTAGAAGTTCACGCAAGTGAGGAAAGTTTTTGATTGTCATTCACTTGGGAGTGGCCAGAAACGATTCTTCTCCACATGGTTCAAGCAGCTCACGACTTCCGGTTTTAGACCAAGTATCCTCTGGGTAGCCAACAGACATCCGTTTGAAGGCGAGCTAAAGTGAGAAGGCGAAGCCCGCTTATGCGGTTGTTCGTAGGGCTTGGGACCCACCACATAAAAACGAAGTACCAATGAAAAATATAGGAAAGCCTCGGATGAGACACCCCCCTTTTGATGACGACCCCTGCAAACGTTTTAAGGATAATGATATAAGGGCATGCACCTGGAATGTCCGGACCCTTAATTGGGAAGGTGCCTCTGCCCAGCTGGTTGATGTCCTCATACGACTCAAGGCTGACATCACCGCCATCCAAGAAGTGCGATGGACGGGACAATGACGGAAGAAGGTGGGTCCTTGTGACATCTACTACAGCGGCCATATAAAGGAGCGCAAATTTGTTGTTGGATTTGTGGTGGGAGAGAGACTCCGTCGCCGAGTCCTGGCATTCACCCTGCTGGATGAACGTCTTGCCACAATCCGCATCAAAGCGAGGTTCTTCAACATATCGCTGATTTGCGCCCACGCCCCAACGGAAGAGAAGGACGATGTGACCAAAGATGCTTTCTATGAGCGCCTAGAACGCACCTATGAGCGCTGCCCCCGCCACGATGTAAAAGTCGTGCTTGGCGATTTTAACGCCAGGGTGGGTAAAGAAGGTGTCTTTGGCAAAACAGTCGGAAAATTCAGCCTCCATGACGAAACATCGCCAAACGGTCTGAGGCTGATCGACTTCGCTGGGGCCCGAAATATGGTCGTCTGTAGTACCAGATTCCAGCATAAGAAAATACATCAAGCTACTTGGCTGTCTCCTGATCGAAACACGCGGAACCAAATCGATCACGTTGTGATAGACGGAAGACATGTCTCCTGTGTTTTAGACGTGCGTACGCTCCGAGGACCAAATATAGACTCGGACCATTATCTGGTCGCAGCGAAGATACGCACCCGCCTCTGTGCAGCAAAGAATGCCCGTCAACAAACCCAAGGAAGGTTCGACGTCGAAAAGCTGCAATCGCAACAGACAGCCACGAAATACTCTACTCGACTTGCCCTCCTGCTCTCTGAGAGCACTCATCAGCATCTCGGTATAAGGGAACTGTGGAACGGCATCTCAAACTCACTGCGTACCGCTGCAGCCGAAACAATTGGTTTTCGGCAACGACAAAAAAAAAGCTGGTACGATGAGGAGTGCCGCCTCGCAGCGGAGAGAAACAGACTGCCTACCTCGCAACGTTGCAAACGACCACAACACGTGCGGGATGGGATAGATACCGAGAGCTGAAGAGGGAAGCGAGACGCATCTGCAGACAAAAAAAAGAAAGAGGCCGAAATGCGTGAGTACGAAGAGCTTGAGAAGCTGGCAGGCAGAGGGAATGCTCGAAAATTTTATGAAAAAATGAAGCGACTTAACGAAGGTTTCAAGACCGGAGCAACCTCATGTAGAGACCAAGGTGGTAATCTGGTAACCGATGTCCAGGGCATACTGGGATTATGGAGGGAACACTTCTTCGACCTGCTGAGTGGCAGTGAGAGTACAAGACCAGGAGATGGCGAACCCGATCCCCCTATCGATGACGATGGAACAGATGTTCCATTACCCGACCATGAAGAAATTCGAATAGCAATTACCCGCTTGAAGAACAACAAAGCAGCGGTCGCCGATAGATTACCGGCAGAACTATTCAAATACGGCGGCGAAGAACTGATAAGGTGCATGCATCAGCTTCTTTGCAGAATATGGTCGGAAGAAAGCATGCCTGACGATTGGAATCTCAGTGTACTCTGCCCAATACACAAAAAGGGAGACCCCACAATTTGCGCCAATTACCGTGGGATCAGCCTCCTAAATATCGCATACAAGGTTCTATCGAGTGTACTGTGTGAAAGACTAAAGCCCACCGTCAACGAACTGATTGGACCTTATCAGTGTGGCTTTAGACCTGGAAAATCGACAACTGACCAGATATTCACCATGCGCCAAATCTTGGAGAAGACCCGTGAAAAGAGGATCGACACACACCACCTTTTTGTCGATTTTCAAGCTGCTTTCGACAGCACGAAAAGGAGTTGCCTTTACGCCGCGATGTCTGAATTTGGTATCCCCGCAAAACTAATACGGCTGTGTAAATTGACGTTGAGCAACACCAAACGCTCCGTCATGATTGGGAAGGACCTCTCCGAGCCGTTCGATACCAAACGAGGTTTCAGACAAGGTGACTCACTATCGTGCAACTTCTTTAACCTGTTGCTGGAAAAAATTATAAGAGCTGCAGAGCTAAACCGAGAAGGCACAATCTTCTACAAGAGTGTACAGCTCCTGGCGTACGCCGATGATATTGATATCATCGGAAGCAACAACCGCGCCGTTTGTTCTGCTTTTTCCCGCATGGATAAGGAGGCGAAGCGAATGGGTCAGGAGGTGAATGAGGACAAGACGAAATATCTCCTGTCATCAAACAAACAGTCGGCGCATTCGCGTCTTGGCTCCCACGTCACTGTTGACAGTCATAACTTCGAGTTCGTAGATAATTTCGTATACCTGGGAACCAGCACCAACAACACGAACAATGTCAGCCTCGAAATCCAGCGCAGAATAACTCTTGCCAACAGGTGCTACTTTGGACTGAGTAGGCAATTGAACAGTAAAGTCCTCTCTCGACGAACCAAAATCAAACTCTACAAGTCGCTTATCATTCCCGTCCTGCTTTACGGTGCAGAAGCTTGGACGATGTCAACATCAGATGAGACGACACTAGGAGTTTTCGAGAGGAAAATTTTGCTTAAGATTTATGGTCCTCAGAACATTGGCAACGGCGAATACCGCAGACGATGGAACGATGAGCTGTACGAGTTATACGACGACATTGACATAGTTCAGCGAATAAAAAGACAGCGGCTACGCTGGCTAGGTCATGTTGTCTGAATGGACGAAAACACTCCAGCCCTGAAAGTGTTCGATGCAGTACCCGCCGGAGGAAGCCGAGGAAGGGGAAGGCCTCCACTCCGTTGGAGGGACCAGGTGGAGAGCGACCTGGTTACACTTGGGATCTCCAACTGGCGCCGAACTGCGAAGGAGAGAGAGAGGTGGCGCACTATCGTCGATTCGGCTATAACCGGCTAAACGGTTGCAACGCCAATCACGACGACGAAAGATGTGAGTACGTCAACAATGAAATTGCTGTTTGATATGTCGTTGCCGTCTTCAAAATGTTCAAGACGCTGGCTTCAAAGCGACATTTGTGATCAGCCGTAGCTGTTTTCGAACAAATCGTTATAAAAACTTATTTTATTTAAATGTTTTGAATTTACACAATAATCTAAGAATTAAGTATGTATGAATGTTAAAAAATTGTACAATGTTTGTATTAAATGTTTATATTTGTATATATGAAAAATCGGATGTTAAAATGTATATAAACCGAGTAACAAATACACAATATGTGGATAACCGGGATGCTGCGAAGACACGGAGATATAACTCGATCAACGTCGTATCGAAAAAAGGAGCTGTGGTATGCTTTCTCTTCCTTTTTGTTGAAGTTTTTTATGCTGATTGTTGTCATCGTGTTTTTATGTATGTGTGTGTGTGTGTTAACGTGTAGTGTTCTCTGGCGTGATGAGGTGGATGTAGTGTGGTGAAGTGATATGAGTGTGTTTTTTCGTTTTGACTGATTTAGCCATCCCTGCCCCCTAGGCGAATATTTAGCTTAAAAGCCGCTGTAGCATGGCTACGACGCAGCTGAGGCCTGTTGACCGGCGGGATTGCGGCCTAGGCTGCTGACGTCGTGCTGATGTGGCACGATGTTGCCAGTGACGGGATTCCACCGAAGGCAGTCCGCGCCGGCGGTATTCCGTCATCGGAATTCTTTGAGAACGCCGGATGCTACCACTGCTGCGAGGAGCCGCTTGTCACCTTTAAATATGTGCGATAACCGATGCGTTTCTTTATCTTCGGCGGTTGGCAGAAAGCATAATTTGACGAGCGGTCTGGTTAGTCTTCCGGTTTGGGTGCGGAGATCAACTACTCGAACATGACCGTCGGAGCCGTAGTGAAGCTGCTATATGTGTCCAAGTCGCCATTCCGAAGGTGTGAGACAATCGTCTTGTATAAGGACACAATCTCCAAGCTTTGGTTCTTTTCCTTGAACTTTCCACCGGTATCTCTTGTGGAGGTCCTTTATATAGTCTTCCTTCCATCGACTTCTGAAATCATGATGGAGAATTTTAATTCGTTCCCATCTGTTTAATAAGGATAGCGACTCCACGCCTGGCTCAGGTATGGCCAGAATGGGTGCTCCTTTGAGAAAATGCCCTGGGGTTAAGGCTGTGAAGTCGGAGGGATCTTGCGAGAGTGATACGAGCGAGTAGTGTGGTAAACTCCTCATAATTGAACTTATGGTTACCTGTCGTTTTCTTTAAATGGGATTTGAAGCTTTTTACTGCTGATTCCCAGAGTCCGCCCATGTGTGGTGAACATGGTGGTATGAATTGCCAATCGATCCCTTGGGGTGCATATTTTTTGACAATTTCAAGGGCTACTTCTTGGCTGAATTGTAAAAACACCCTTTCCGTGGCTCTTTGAGGTCCGACAAAGCTTTTTCCATTGTCGCTCATAATTTTTAAAGGAAATCCGCGTCGTCCGACAAATCGTGCAAATGCTGCGAGAAAAGCTGCAGTGGTCAGATCTGAACATAGCTCTAGGTGTACTGCCTTTGTCGTAAAACATACAAAGACAGCCACATACCCTTTTCTAAATGAGGAAGACCTTAACATCGAGGCCTTTATCTAGAAAGGTCCAGCAAAATCCACCCCAGTGATGGTAACGGGTAGAACATAATTGCAGCGTTCAGGCGTTAAGGCTGCCATGATCTGCGTATGCATCTTGTGTTTGTATATAGTACACTGTTTACACATGAAGATAGTTCTTTTAATTTGTGGCTTTAGTCGCGGTATATAAAATTCTTGCCGGAGCATTTGTTGCATCAAGCGATGCTTACCATGCAGTGTAAGCTGAATCAGAAATAAATAGGTAAAACGGGATTTCTCTGGAAAAATAATGGGGTGTCGTTCATTATAACTAAGGCTGGAGTTTGCTAGACTTCCATTTGACCTTATTAATCCATTAGCGTCCAGGAACGGGTTAAGGACGAGAAGTGAACTTCCCTTTTCGAGAGGTCGTTTTTCAAGTAGCTTTGATTGCTCTCGAATGAAATTTAATCCTTTGGATGAATTTGTGGATGTAAGCGACTACCCTTAGTGCTCTAGGGAATGACGAAAACCGGTGGAGAATATCATCCTCTTCGGGAGTGATATGAAAATTTTCAATTTTCCGACTTTCCGGCGGAGTTATATTCCGGGCAGGAGATTTTGGCCAGAGTTCTTGTGATTCTGTTAGCCATGTAGGACCGTTTCACCAGAGTGTAGTGCTGGTGAGGTGAAGTGGTTTGCAACCTCTTGTGCCGAGAACCTCTGGGTTATCTGCACTTGCAACAACTAAGTCTAATGGCCAACTAAGTCTAATGTTTGAGATATGCGGTTAGAGACATACGTCTTCCAAGTTTAGGGTGGTTTTTCTACCCATCCTAGAATTATTTCTGAGTCTGACCAAAGATACATTTTGTGATCGTTTAATTTGAGATGGGTTTGAACTATTGAAATTAATTTTGCTAACAGAAGCGCACCATTCAGTTCGATCCAAGGCAGGCTTAGTGTCTTCAAAGGTGCAACTTTGGCTTTGGCTACCAAAAGATGTGAAGATATTTTGCTGTCGTACTGAGTTCGTACGTAGACAGTTGCGCAATATGCCTTTTCAGAGGCGTCACAGAAACCGTGTAATTCTACATTAATGTCAGGGGTGAAGTTTATCCATCGAGAGATTCGAATTTCTGATATGGTGTGTAAGTTGTTAGCAAATTGAACCCATTTTGTTAAGCGTATAGGTTTTACCTGTTCATCCCATTCAGTGCCATCTTACCACAATTCTTGAATGAAGATTATTATTTTGTGTTGCTTCCATTTTCAGCATACACAGCCTGTAGTCGAGTTTTCAGTGTAAATAAGATTTTATCCGCCGTAGTTGCTGGTTATTTTGCGCCCCTCTTCCGAGTGTGTGCATTTCGATATGAAGCACATCATGTAAGTGATAAACATTTTTAAATTTTTTTAGTTTAATTTGATGCGGACAACAGTACTGCTAAAAAGATACATCACAAAGTCAGTTATTAGGCAGTATTCGATTTTTAACCAGAACCACAAAACGTATATGTAAGCATATATTCATATTAGTGTGGTACTTATATTTTGTTCGATGCCGATTCTGTCATTTACAAATTTATTTAGGAACCTACTATAGTAACAAAAGAAATACAAAAACAAATAACCTCACAAAATAAGTAAAAAATCAGTTCATATGTAAATATGAAGGTGTTTATTAATTGAAGTAATATTCAAAACCATTAATAATTTTTTTATACTATATAGATAGAAAAAAGAAGTACGGTCGTTTTCCGAAATAACGAACACATTAATTGTCAGGCCTGTTCGTTACATCGGTCTTTTCGTTAATTCGAGTACTCACTTACAGGTATGTTTTTCAATAAAAACAAGTAAGGAAGGGCTAAGTTCAGGTGTAAGCGAACATTTTATACTCTCGCCATTTATTTAAATTTATTAATATAACAAACAATTTGACCCACATATTCGTCATATACAGTGGAACTTCTCTAATTCGAATCACCCTAATCAAAAACCTTCGAGTTAGAGAGACTTCGAGTTATAGAAATTTTCATTAAAACATACATTTTTCAAAAGGTTGTAAACTATAGATTTACCCACAGTTTTAGTTATTTACTTCGCAAAAAGTTTTATGTACATACGTTAAAACATGTGTTCCGTAATATTGTTTGTTCCATTTTGATATTGTTTTGCTCTTCACGTCTGTATCCCATGCCTTTGTTACATGATTTATGAAATCCATTAGAGTAATATCAAATTTTCTCAAAGATGACATCCATTGAAAAAATTAAACCGCCAATGAATAAAAAATAAGAAATAAAACAAATTTTTAGGTCGGACTAGATATTACCGTAAATGTATACGGGACTACGCAAATGTACCTTACTCTATGGTAAGATTTTTAATGAAAAATGTTATTTTAGATTTTCAAAATATTGATTGTTTTAACTCTTTTAATAATTTAAAATAACATATAATCAGTGAACCCGTTCTACAACCACCAGATTTTATTAAGAAATTCATTCTCACAACCTATTTAAGCCAAAATGGTCATCTGATTTGCTATGCCGAACTTCTTCGGATTATGAAATCCGATGTTTTACTATAGAGAAAGAAGTGAAACATTTTGAAACTTTTTAATATATGGCCGGTAATTTTTAATTGGAGGATGGAGTCATATGTAATAGTTCAAGTGAAGAAAGTTTCTGACTGCCATTCACTTGGGAGTGGCCAGGAACGATTCTTTTGCATGTGGCTCAAGCAGCTCACGACTTTCGGTCTTAGACCAAGTATCCTCTGGGTAGCCAACAGACATCCGTCTGGAAGCGAGCTAAAGTGAGAAGGCGAAACCCGCCTATGCGGTTGTGCGTAGGGTTTGGGACCCACCACATAAAAACACCCCCCAATGAAAAAGAAAAAACAGCCTCGGATGAGAGACCCCAATTTTGATGACGACCACTGCAAACGTTTAAAGGACTACGAATAAGGGCATGGGAGAGAGACTCCGTCGTCGAGTCGTGGCATTCACTCCGGTGGATGAACGTCTAGCCACAATCCGCATCAAAGCGAGGTTCTTCAACATATCACTGATTTGCGCCCACGCCCCGACGGAAGAGAAGGACGAAGTGATCAAAGATACCTTCCATGAGCACCAAGAAAATACCTATAAGCGCTGCCCCCGCCACGATGTCAAAATCGTGCTTGGCGTTTTCAACGCTAGGGTGGGTAAAGAAGGTGGCTCTTGCAAAGCAGTCGGAAAATTCAGCCTCCATGACGAAACATCACCAAACGGTCTGAGGCTGATCGACTTTGCCGGGGCCCGAAATATGGTCGTCTGTAGTACTAGATTCGAGCATAAGAAAATCCATCAAGCTACTTGGCTGTCCCCGGATCGAATCACTTGCAACCAGATCGATCATGTTGTGATAGATGGACGACATGTCTTCAGTGCTTTTGAAGTGCGTACGCTCCGTAGTTCTAACATCGACTCGGACCACTATCTTGCAGCAGCTAAGATACGCACACGCCTCTGTGTAGAAAAGCGCACACGTCAACAAACAAGGAAGGTTCGACATCGAGAAGCTGCAATCACAACCGACAGACGAACGATTTTCTACTCGACTTGCACTCCTGCTCTCTGAGAGCACTCATCAGCATCTCGATATAAGGGAGCTGTGGGACGGCATATCAAACTCCTTTCGTACAGCTGCATCCGAAACCATTGGTTTTCGGAAAAGTAAAACAAAACAGCTGGTTTGATGAGGATTGTCGTCTCGCAGTGGAGAGAAAACAGACTGCCTACCTCGCAATGTTGCGATCGACCGCAACAAGAGCGGGATGGAAAGATACCGAGAGCTGAAGAGGGAAGCGAGACGCATTTGCAGACAAAAAGAGAAAGAGGCCGAAATGCGTGAGTATGAAGAGCGTGACAAGCTGGCCGACAGGGGTAATGCTCGAAAATTTTACGAAAAGATCCGGCGACTAATTGAAGGTTTCAAGACCGGAGCAAACTCCTGTAGGACTCCCAGAGGTGACCTGGGGGTCCAGAGTATACTGAGTTTGTGGAGGGAACACTTCTCCAGCCTGCTGAATGGCAGTGAAAATAAAACACCAGGAGATTGCGAACCCGATTCCCCAATCGACGACGATGGAGCAGATGTTCCATTGGCCGACCGTGAAGAAACTCGAATAGCAATTACCCGCTTAAAGAATAATAAGGCGGCGGGGCCGATGGATTACCGGCCGAGCTATTCAAATACGGCGGCGAAGAGCTGATAACGTGCATGCATCAGCTTATTTGCAGAATATGGTCGGAAGGAAGCATGCCTGACGATTGGAATCTCAGTGTACTCTGCCCAATACACAAAAAGCGAGACCCCACAATTTGCGCCAATTACCAATTCCATCGCGTATAAGGTCCTGTCGAGCGTACTGTGTGAAAGACTAAAGCCCACCGTCAACAAACTGATTGGACCTTGTCAGAGTGGCTTTAGACCTGGAAAATCAACAACTGACCAGATATTCACCATGCGCCAAATCTTGGAGAAGATCCGTGAAAAGAGGATCGACACACACCATCTACTTGTCGACTTTAAAGCTGCTTTCGACAGCATGAAAAGGAGCTGAATTTGGTATCCCCTCAAATCTAATACGGCTGTGTAAGCTGACGTTGAGCAACACCAAGAGCTCCGTCAGGATCGGGAAGGAAATCTCCGAACCGTTCGATACCAAACGAGGTTTCAGACAAGGTGACTCGCTATCATGTGACTTCTTTAACCTGATGCTGGAAAAATGGTTCGAGCCGCATAGCTAAACAGAAAAGCTACAATTTTTATAAGAGTGTACAGCTACTGGCGTACGCCGATGATATCGATATCATTGGATAAGGAAGCGAAGCGAATGGGTCTGGTGGTGAACGAGGACAAGACGAAATGTCTCCTGTCATCAAACAAACCGTCAGCGCATTCGCTGCGTGGCGCGCTGTTGTGGACTCGGCTATAACCGCGTAAGCGGTGTCTACGACAGTCAAGAAGAAGAGTTATATGCCATAAATATTGCCAGCAAACTCGCTGTCCAAAAGATCTACATTGATATTAGCATTCGTTCGAGTGAATATAAAACATGTAGATAGCTCTCCACAGCAGCAAAAAGCAGCCCATGAAATCAAGGTACCGCTTCCAAAACATCGCTTGTAGTAGGACCGTCGTTCCTGGTGCGAATCTCTCCAATATTTCTTGCAATGACCTGGGCCGACCAAATTTAATTTTTTTTCGTCACTAAGGATGTATTTTATCACTCATCGGCGCAGAATTGGTATTTATTTGCAAACCTCAAATGTGCTTTATTGTGTCTTTCTTTAGCGTTGGTTTAGGTGCCATGGAGGTTTGTTTCAGAAACTGATTTTTATGTATAATTGGAAAAATTATATTTATTGCGATTTTCTGTCTTAACTAGGTCCATATTTGATCGCTGCTTATCAAGTCCGCAACTACTAACCGTCGAATCATCCTTTCGCACCGCTCATCAATGTTGTTTTTCGTCCGCTGCGTCGCACTATACCATAATTAGTGGGGTTTTTAAGAAATTTTGAGATACAATTCCGATGTCGCTTTGGTCTAGGGCCATTTTGGAACCGCTTTCATGCATTCCAATGATTATGACTTGTTCCTCGAATGATAAACTAGTACCACGAGGCATTTTAGGCTTAAAGTTAAATAAATGTAATCAAATTTTTAATAATTCATTAAGTTAATGCCCCTACAATAATTTTGAAAACAAATTTTAGCAAAAAAAGTTTTTGCTGCGGCACTATCAGTAAGAAAGATCCGCTAAACTGATTTTGTACATGTAAATATTTACTATGCAATAACAAGCACCTTATTGTAACTGTGCAACGAACGAGAAAAGTATGAAACAATTTTCGTTGCATAGTAGCGGTAACATATCAACCTTTTATTCCACATTTACCGAAATCCAAAAAATAACAGTGAATAAGAAATATAAACAAAAGCAGAAATGCACATATAATTATTTGACTGGGGTATAACGAGATTTATCATCGATAAATCTGGCAAAATAGCGCGAAAGACCAATAGATGCACAGTTTATTGATCCATAAACATCCCTATGCTTAGTACACGTTTCTGATGCTTGTGGACATGGTTTAAGATAAATCTTATACCCCTGACAGACATCGTCGTTAACTCGGAATAACTGCTTTAATCTCAGTTAACTCCGTTTACTAACTCCCATTTAATCCTCAAAATTTTAGAGAGTTAGTGGGAGTAGGTGGCATTTTCGTTGGCAACATTGTTAAACATGGCCGCTTTTTATCTATTGTGAATGAAAATATGCAATACTGACAGATGTTTTTCAATTAAATGTAAACAAAAACATACGCATGCTATTTTTTTCTAAAATGGATTTAATAATAATAACGTATTTATATCTATTTTTTTTAATAATTAGTGATTTTGTACTATTTGTGCGGCTAACAACCGCAATAATTGCTTTCTATCCAATTTTATTTCACCAAAATGGAAATATTATGGCAAAATAGCTGTTATGGGAGTTTATAACTCGCTTTGCTCTCGTCTGTCACCCACACAATTGGAACTGATTAAAAGCGCAGTTAATCGCGAATAACTTTGCCGTCTATCTAGCGTATTAGCCTTTGCACCATATATTTTAAACAATTAAAATTTACGTGTTGTTGTATAATACCCTATTAAAACATTTATTTTGTCCACTTCCGTATAAATAGAGCACATTGTAGTTATACGCTTTCAATAGTGTTATTGTTTTTCATTTGCACATACATAATCATTTTTAAATGTAACTGAATGCCCGGGCTCAATATAGCCTTGCTAACAGAAAAACAATTTCCTTGCGCATCTATACACTTGGCCTGGCAGCCAACCAGATTTTCGTTACGCCAGTAGTGTGTTCGACATTTTCGACATTTTTCTTCTGTTCCTTGCAATCTCTCGTGAAATGTCCACGACGTCCACAATTAAAGCATTTAATGTTCAAACCGATGAAATCAATAAAATGAAAAATCAATTGCAAAATTGTGTGTATCGTAGAAAAGTGGATAACTAACTATGGTATAATAGTGTTATAAGAGCGAAACTAACAGTGGTTGGGGAGTGGGAAAAATAAATATGTCTGACCCATTGTCGATATAGGTGTCAGAATAATTGGTTTGATGTTCGAATAAGAAATTTAATTGTTTTTCGGTGTCATGGAAACCAATTCTATCGGTTTTTTTCTATCAGAAATAAACCAAGAGATTTAAGGCTAACATATTATAAATATTATGTATAAATTTATTTTGATCTGCTGTTAAAACACTTATAATTATGGTTTAATCTTAACATAAAATCTTAAAATAAAAGCTGAAATAACTTTTCATTTTAATTCCATTTTTCAGTTTTAATATTTTGAGGTAATTATGTGATTAAATTTAAAAAAATTTCCAAAAAAATTTGTTTTGATAATTTTGCCCCATGAATAAATAGTAGCACAGTTGATTCGAATATTGGTTTTTCTTATATTCGAAAAGATGAAAATCTAATCAGTTTCGGCGGCACCATTGAAAATCAGAATTGGTTTGCCATTCTGACAATCTGTCTTGGATTTTACCATCGAATATGTCATCTGGACGTCCAGTTAAGTCATTTGTTACTGCAAGAAGTACACTTAAGTACGATGCCAACAATTGTTGATTTATGTCCGTGCAAAGAGGTGATGGTAGCCGAGGTATCAAAAATTAAAAAAAAAAATGTCGAATGTGATAATACAGTACCTATTCCATGCAAAAAAAATTTTCATTACTTCCCGACCAATTATAATTATAGAATGACTGCAATGAAAGATCTTTTGTACTTATTGTTTCTTCAGTTAGCGGTTTCTTCAGATCCACTAATCTCGTCGTAATCCATAATATCATCAAAATTTGAAAAATGGACTATTAAATTTAACAAAGTGGTGGAACTGCTACATTCAGCCTTCCGATAAAAGTGTTGCTCGATGTAGAAGACAAACAATCAGTACACAGCATGTTGGTGTTTTGGTAATTCAATGTCTTTGTATTTTGCAACAGCATCATATTTTCATATGTATTTATTAAATGATTTTGAATATAAAATATTATTAAATTTTTTTTAATGCGATTACGAAATATCTTATATACCTCGGTCTTTATTTTCTGTTGTGAAGACAACATGGTAGAGCCTTGAAAATTAAAACGAGGATCACACTATAAAAGTCTCCAAAATATATTATTCGGTTTGCATTCCTTTCTTCCGCCACTATTTAGATTTTCAACGGTTATTTCATCCATGATGTGCTAAAAGCAAATAAAGTTGTTAAATCCACTCGAAATTAGCTCGTGAAAATATCTGACCGAATGACAAAACCAAAATTACACTATACACTTTTTTACTTCGAAACTACCTCGTTCATATCATAAGAACAAGACTACATACTTAGTTTAAAATAAATCTCTTTTGAAAAGTCACTCCTCAATTGAAGCTAAGAAATTTAATCTCACAAATGCACACAAATGTTTATGAGAAAAAGCTCAAACATTTTTGAAAGGCACAGATATTAGCAAGTGATTTTTTATACGCTTTATTACCTTCACTTGTATGTTTGCTTGCTTGTTTGTTTGTTTGTAACTTTTTCTCGTGTGAAACGTTAATATTTGACCGACACTGTAAGAAAGCGATCAAAAGTGTGAACAGATTTTTGACTATTATCAATTTAATATATGTACGTTGAATTAGAGTCCGACCGATTAATCGGCCTTGGAATCGGCATCAATCACAAAAACAGCATCGGCATTGGCCATATTTGGCCGAGTTTTTTTTTACATATATTTTATTTTTAAATTCTTGATTTCTTAAAAACCTAAAATATTAATCCTTCTGTTCACCTTATAAAACATATATTAAACATTTTTTTAGATTAAAATTTGCCTGAACCAATCATTCTTCACCATGATAATATTAAGTCTTGTATAAAGAAATTCATTATATTTGCATTAAATTTATTATTATATTATTTAGAATGATCTTATTTATTTCAAATATGCAAGGTTTTGTTCAACAACTTGTTGAGATTTTGAAGACAATGTCATAATGTCTCTCTTTTAGAAACTCTTGTTGATATTGGCATAAAACTGGGAGAGTCTATCAGTGTATATTTAAAAGTTTCTCTTGAGGCGAATTTTCATAATCAACAACATTCGCCATATACAGGAACAGGTAATAATCATTTGGTGCTGATCTTGACTAGGAGGTGCTGACGAAGCAAATAATTACAATAGTTTTTCGAAATAACGAATATTCGTTTTAACGAAAACCGCTTATAACGAGCAAGCAAATTTGTTTCATTGAATACATTAAATAACGAACATCGGTGATTTGTAAGTACAACATGAAGAAGGCATATGAAGAAAGAGAAAAAATAAAATAAAAGTCCTCTTTTAACGGATCTACTCAATATTTGGCGATATTCTCATTACTTAAGTCAAAATACCTGCTTAAGGTAACCGCAACAGTGTTAATAATCATAACACTGTCACAATAATTTAGTAAAATTGTCCATCTCTGTAGCTTCATATGGTTTTTTAATATTATGTTGTCAAGTTAAAGGCATGTGATCCGTTTGTATTATAAATTCTTCTTCTTCTTCTTGACTGGCGTAGACACCGCTTACACGGTTATAGCCGAGTCCACAACAGCGCGCCACGCATCTCTCCTTTTGGCAGTTTGGCGCCAATTGGTAATACCAAGTGAAGACAGGTCCTTCCATCGGAGTGGAGGTCTCCCTCCTCCTCGGCTTCCACCAGCGGGTAATGCATCGGAAACTTTCAGAGCTGGGGCACTTTCGTCCATTCGAACAACATGACCCAGCCCGTTGGCTGTTTATTCGCTGGACTATGCCTATGTCGTCGAACAACACATATAGCTCATCATTCTATCATCTGCGGTATTCGCCGTTACCAATGTTTAAGGGACCATAAATCTTCCGCAAAACCTTTCTCTCGAAAACTCCTAGTGCCGTCTTATCGGATGTTGACACCGTCCACGCTTCTGCATCATAAAGTAGGACGGGAATGATGACGGACTTGTAAAGTTTAGTTTTTGTTCGTCGAGAGAGGACTTTACTTTCCAATTGCCTACTCAGTCCATAGTGGCACCTGTTGGCAAGAGTGATTCTGCGTTGGATTTCAAGCCTGACATTATCGGTGTTGATGCTGGTTCCTAGGTATACGAAATTATCTACAACTTCAAAGTGACGTGGGAACCAAGACGCGAATGCGCTGACTGTTTGTTTGATGACAGGAGACATTTCGTCTTGTCCTCGATCACCACCACGCTTCGCTTCCTTATCCAGGCAGGAAAAAGCAGAAGTAAAGGCGCGGGTGTTGTTTGCAATGATATCGATATCATCGGCGTACGCCAGTAGCTGTACATTCTTATAAAAAATTGTACCTTCTTTGTTTAGCTCTGCGGCTTGAATTATTTTCTCCAGCATCAGGTTAAAGAAATCACACGAGAGTGAGTCACCTTGTCTGTAACCTCGTGTGGTATCGAACGGCTCGGAGAGGTCCTTCCCGATCTTGACGGAGCTTTTGTTGTTGCCCAACGTCAGCTTACACAGCCGTATTAGTTTTGCGGGGATACCAAATTCAGACATCGCGGCATAAAGGCAGCTCCTTTTCGTGCTGTCGAAAGCAGCTTTAAAGTCGACAAAGAGATGGTGTGTGTCGATCCTCTTTTCACGGGTCTTCTCCAAGATTTGGCGCATGGTGAATATCTGGTCAGTTGATTTTCCAGGTCTTGACGGTGGGCTTAAGTCTTTCACACAGTACGCTCGATAGAACCTTATGAGCGATGTTAACCCATTCAGGACCAATGTGACGTAGACGTCACGACAGCATAGCCCTTCTTTATTTGCCGTAAAAAAAAATGGGTAATGAAAATTTAATTTAAAATGCAACATAATCTCTTCTTAAGCGGTACTATCAAATTTGCGTCAGTTGCAGTTAAGTTTTGCTTGTGAATATATGCTTTGGCGTTAGTTTGGTTTTGTGTGTATACCGAAAACAAGAAAAATGTCGATAAGAGCAAAGGCCAAAAAGTAAGTATGTATATATATTTTACTTGCGTGCAACTAAAAAAAATAATGTATGTAGTATTACTAAAAAATATGTGTAGACAAATAGTGCGAAATAAAAACTTACAAGTTATTGTGTTTTACTAGTGTCTGATTAAGTTTTTTATTGCTGTGACGTAAACGTTACGTTGCACAGTGGGGCCAATGGAGATCATTTCTCGGATTAATTAACTGGAGCTTTATTTTTATAATTTTTGATTATTTTATATTTTATTCAAATCCAGTTAGTCACAGCAAATAGTTTTTAAGAAGATTTGGATGCAGCTGTAATATTAAAATAATGGTTTACTATATATGACTATAACATTGAAGCAATTCCAAAAAGTTCTTATTTAATATCGATGTCATCTGTATCTAAACTCTCATTGTAATAATTGTCACCTTCACTAACATCATCATCGTCATCGTCGACGTCA
This sequence comes from Zeugodacus cucurbitae, assembly GCF_028554725.1. Taxonomy (NCBI): domain Eukaryota; kingdom Metazoa; phylum Arthropoda; class Insecta; order Diptera; family Tephritidae; genus Zeugodacus; species Zeugodacus cucurbitae. The sequence continues at coordinate 34,207,177 of NC_071668.1, forward strand.
TCATCATCATTATCATCATCATCAACATCTTCACTATCATCATCGCTATTTCCATACTCATCACTTATAATTAAATCGACAGCCTCTTCTGGTAAATTTTGCAAGTTCTTTTTTGGCAACCTTCGCATGCTTGAAATTATTGGATCTGAGGTTAAAAAAAAGAATTGAGAATATCTTGATTAGACTTTTCGCGGCTGCACCTTCTTGAATGGAATTCCCGATATTTTTTAAAATCTTTATTGCGAGCTTCTTGTGCTTCTTCTGATAATTGGCCAATAGGCAAAAGTGCGTTATCAATAATTTCAGGTCCGTGTATAAAGTATTTGTGCAAAGTCGGGGGCATGTTGTACCACGGATACAACTTAACAAAAAGTTTTGCTGTTTTACGTGAAAAAAATCGAAATTTTTTGTTGTTTATTTCATACCCACTAGATACCACAATTAAAAGAATGTGCATTTGCTTTATCAAATTTAAATTTATAGAGGTTATTTCAGCAGATTTTTCTGCATTTTGAAAAAAACGTCTGGCGGTATTACCATCATTTGTGTTTCCAAAGCCAGGTTTTGGTTGGTCCACTATTAATCCTAAAGTTTCTTTAAATTGCTTCTGAATTTTTCGCTTCGTCTCAGAAACGATTTGTTTTTCTGAATCGGTTCTAGCTTGCCATTTCTGTATCGGCAATTTGTATGAAATATGTAGGAGGCTTTCAAAAAATCTAATCCAGCCGTGAAGAATAGATAAGCCAAATTTCAAGTTTTCTACATTTACAGGTCTTTCGATCATGTCTTCTATATTGTTAAAATCCTTAGTAGTTGCCCCACATAAATAGCACTTTTGTGTTGATGTAGTTCCAGTTAAAGCATTGCACACCTTCCCATCAATCATTGTCAAAATTAATTTGTGATCCACATATACAACTTTGTCATTAACTAGTATAATTGTACAAATTAAATTCTTAATTTCTTGTTCTACCCTTTCATTTTCCGTAATCGCCACAGATTTGGTTTCCTTCACAAATTCAATTTTTAGGGGCCTACAAAATCTAGTTGATGATGGTCGAGGATTTTTCCAAATTACTTGTTCAGTCAACATAAGTTTTAGAGGCACAATTGTAGTTAAAAATACGGAGGAATCGATACCATCACATCCATGAAAAGCTTGCTTGTACGAACTGTGACCAGAGCTTCCATCAAATCCCCATTTAGTATACAGTTGGAGTTTTTGGTTAATTAACGAGTCAATACGGTTTTCATGAATTTGTATTAATCGTTCTGCTGTGTGGTTTAATAGTGCTTGTAAACTTACTTCAGCGGAAGTTTCGCTTATTGTAATGCACCGATATTCTGGATAGCACTTTTTTTGTCGTTTTGTATAATTTTATATGACGGAAACTTATCTGGAGCAGATTGTCTAACAACATTGTATTGGTAGCGAGATAGCTTAGCTTCTACGAAGACAGCTAGAGCTTTAAGATTTGAGATTTTTGTACTGACTACAGGTTTCTTTAAACTTTCGTTAAACCTTTTGGCTGTTGATGGTGAAAAATGTACGATACTACGTATCGCTTTTGATTTTTCTACGGAGCCGGTTGTTCTTAATTTAGTTTCTGCTGCATGAAGTAAAACTGGTAACTCTGTGGTATCTCTTAAAAAATTAGTTTTTTTTTAATTTAGACGAATCACTAGAGTCACTAAATGAAATTTCTTTTCGACCTCTTTTACATGCTTGACCTAGTGGAAACCCAATTGACGATTGTAGCCAATTCTTATTAATATCAGATAGAAATCTATCTTCCCTTCTATGGGCCTTATTCCATTTTTTCTTAAACTCAAATACAAATTTATTTATGCGTTCATTGAAAACTTCAGAGTTTTCTTCAGAATAACCAGTACGTTTTTTTAGCTCTTCTTTTAAATGCATGATTTTATCATCCATTGTCCTAATGCTGACACAATTGAAAATATTGTACAAGCTGAGGCAAGTAAAAAAAACGACGTTTGAGCATGTTCCTGCAAAATTTAATCACATGACTCTTAAAATATGGTATATTAAAACAAAACAAAAAATAAAAATATAAAATAACAACAACAAAAGCAACGAAACTCCAACAATATAAACAACAACAGTAAATGTAACAACAAAAACAACAACAAAACCGTTAGGCGCACAAGCTACAGTCCAGAAGCAAATTTAATTTATAAATTGCATACGGAATATTATTACAAATGCGAGGATATCTTCTGAGGCGCACTGATGCGCAACCTAAATTTCTCTAAAATAACATTTAATTGTTCAGGCTTTCCAATGGTGTTTAAATCTTATCTGAACTCAATTGAACTACCAACTTTTTGTCTACTTAAACTAAGAAAATTAATTTTTTTTTTGGACTCCATATATTAATCTCAAAATAACATACTTTTGCAATTATAACTTTACACACAATTTAGCAAACTAGTTCAATTATTACCTGAGTTTGATGGTTCCATGATTAAGTTTTACAAATTTTTAGAATTACTTTACAAAAACACAATTTACGTACAAAAGATCTGCGGCTTTAAAAAACAAAAAATTAGATTTTTGTTTCACAAATATCAAGTTTGTAGCTTCACTACGTAAGCACTATTACGTATTTGACATTTATTTTTTTGCTTACTGATGTAGAATTTTGTGTACTTTAAGCAAGTATACTTAGTTTTGAAGGATCTTCATATATTTTTTTTAATTAATCCGAGAAATGATCTCCATTGGCCCCACTGTGCGTTGGTCCAAATACCCTGGTAGTACATATATTGATTTATTAGGGGAAAACTGATTGTTTATTAAGGGAAAACCGTTGCGTTTTGGATACAAGATGCGGTGTCTCAATACGTCCCAAGGATACCTTGTAAATTTTTAGATGTACCAAGGCATTAATCCACGTATACCAGAAGAATATCCAAAAATATATGGAAAGAACCCTGCGCCATTGTTTTCCATGCTTATGATCTAAATGACGAAAAAAGGAAATTACCCTATTGCATATATTTTGATAATTTATTTACTTCAGTTTGTGTCTTGCTCGGTTTGAAAGAGCGGGGCTACGATGGCACTGGAACAATGCGACAAATTATGATTCCTAGGTCTTGCCCTTTGCCCGATAAAAAGGGTCTACATAACCAAATGGACTGACAACTCTGTTGTTACTGTAGCTTCAACGATTTACGGAAAAAATCCTGTGCCCAAGGTCTGTCGATATTCATGAGAACAACGGCGAAAAATCGACATCCCCCGGCCATATGCGGACGCCATGTACAATGCTTCAATGGGAGGTACAGATCGAATGGATTAGAACGTAAATGCTTACAGAATTGCCGCTAGGGCAAAAAATGTTGGTGGTCTATATTTACGTGGCTTACAGACGTTTCAATTCGAAATAGAAAGCCACCTGGAGGTTTTCGAAGACCGAAAAGTGAAGCTGAATGTGCGAACGAAGGATACGATGGCATCGATCACTTTGTGGAGGTAGTTCCTGGTAATAAACGACGACGTTGGCAAGGTCATAATTGCAATACAGTGTGCATAACGATGTGTGTCATTTTATAAATGTTAACTAATCTTTACTAAATTTTTTATTCTTCCTTACTTTATCTCGAAATATGAATTTTCCTTTTTTATTTAAGTGAAATGTAAAATACAAAATAAAAAAGTATGAGGACCAACGTGACGTATACGTCACAGGCTCCTGGCACGCCCCCTGTGAACATTTAGTTTTTTTCTTTTCGGATTATTTAGCAGCTCAAAATTAGTATATATATTTTACGTAAATTTTAAGCGTTCTGTCCTTAATGGGTTAAGGAGGCTTATCCCACGATAGTTTGCGCAGATTGTGGGGTCTCCCTTTTTGTGGATTGGGCAGAGTTCACTGAGATTCCAATCGGGCATGCTTTCTTCCGACCACATTCCGCAAAGAAGCTAATGCGTGCGCCTTAACAGCTCTTCGCCGCCGTATTTCAGTTAGATATAGAGAAGTGTCCAAGGTGTTTCCTAGATATTTCAGTACGCTGGAGAACTCCATATCACTGCTGCTAAGTTTAATAGTCCATAGGGCCGGCAGGGTTCTCCGTCTAGTAAAAGGGACGATGGTTGTTTTGGTAGGGTTGATGCCTGGTTCAACCTTGTCGCACCAGCGTTTTGCTAGACTTAGACCTCTCTGTATGATATCACAGAGGGTACTTTCGAATTTGCCTATTGCCAGTATCACTATGTCGTCCGCATATCCTTGACAGCGGATTCCGTTCTCAGATAGTAGCACTAGGAGATCGTCCACTAGGAGGCTCCAGAGCAAAAGGGACAGAACCCCCCTTGAAGGCAGCCCCTAGTGGTGCCGATCTGAATTTTGCTTTCCCCTGATATAGTCTGAGCGATTCTCGATCTAAGCAGCGCTTCCGTTCATCTGCAGATTGGATCGGCAATTTGCCTCTTTTTTATAGCAGAGTGTGAGGCATTATCGAATGCTCACTCGATGTCTAGGAAGGCACATAGTGCTACTTCTCCGTCCTCTAGAGATTTCCGGATCTCAATCGTTAGCTGGTACAGGGCGGTGTTGGTAGACCTACCAGCTCTGTAAGCATGCTGATTTCCGTGCAAAGGTTGCACCTTGAGAGTCTTTGCTCTAATCTCATTATCGACTATCTTCTCCATGCTTTTCAGCATGAAGGATGTTAGACTAATTGGCCTGAAAGATTTGGCCAAGGAGTACTCCTTCCTACCTATTTTAGGTATGAAGATAACCCTAGCTATCCTCCAGGAGAGCGGAATGTAAGCTAATGCAAGGCTCGCTCTCATCAACCCCACCAAGTGAGTTAGTAAGGATTCTCCTCCACACTGTAAAAGGTCCGGGAAGTTCCCGTCCGCTCCTGGCGCCTTGAGTTTCTTAAAAGATCTCAAAGACCATTTCACTGAGTCCACTGTGAATAGCGTTCCCGCGAGTGCCCAATCAGTGCGGTTAGGGTAGTATGGACGTTTCTCCACAACTTAATTTTTCGGGATCGACTCCGGGAAGTGCGTACTCAGCAGCACTCTTATCCTGTTTTCTGCGCTTGTTGTATGAGATCCGTCGGGGAGTTTGATACCTAATGTAGTATCGCTTTTCCCCCTGACTAGCGCCTTATGCAATCTTGCAGTCTCTGGCGTCGAGGAGACGCTTTCACAAAAATTCCTGAAGCTGTCTCTCTTTGCCTGTCTGATCTCTTTGTTATAGTTGGTCAGACTTGTCCTATACTCCGGCCAGGTTCTGAGTTTCGAGAGTTTGCTGTTCCACCATTTGCACGATTGCCTGCCGGTGGTCCTACAAATAGGGCAGCTGTTAAGGTAAGCGTCAATGACGTACTGGGTAATTGCAGTAACCCTGCTTTCCAGTGGCCCTACAGATCTGTCCCTAACATGTTGGTCAACCCTTTCTAGATTTATATTAAGCGTTGTCCTGTAGGTATCCCAATTTGTTTTTCTTGGGTTACGATTTGGTGGAATACTTCTGGTCTCGACTCCGAGTACAAACCTTATGATCCTATGATCTGACATGGATGGTTCCGAAATGGAGGGTCTATTGAGAGATTAGATTGGTCGCAAGGTCGATACTCAGAGTGACGTCCAAGACTTCCTCCCTGGCCATGGTAATGAAGGCAAAAATCGATTGAGCTTTCAAAGAGTACGGACGTGCTTAATCCGCTCCGTGAAAACTTTTATAAACAAATAATAATAAAAGCAAAACAAAAAACAATTAAACAACCAATAAATTGTGTAAGCGAAAATTAAAATAAAAAAACACAAAATTTACCCAAAACAAATCAGTTTTAAATAACAAAGAACATATAAAAGTGAACTAAACAAACAAATAAAATAACAAACATGAGCGCTGCGCAGCCTCAACAGCATTCTCTGAATGCCTACTTCAGCTTTGTTGAGCCTGCAAAATCTGCTCTCGCAAATAAACAATCCAACGGTGATGATGAGCCAACGAAGCGCTCAGCCGAGCAGCAGAAGGGATCAGCAGAAACAGAAAACAACAGCAAGTACGCAACAACAAATCAGCAGGCAACATCAACCAAGCAGGTGTCAGCAAACGAGCGGACACCAAAGGAAAAAACAATGCAAGGTGAGCATGTACCAAAAAGAAAAGTACAATCTATACAGACTGGCATTGACCGCTACGTCAACATAAAAAGGAAATCAAGTTCTATCAAGACAGCGGTTAATGCCAAAAAGTTTCAACCCGCCACGGTTAATACAAATAATCCTGGGAATTTAAATGGAAACAGATTTGTCATACTAAACAATGGTTTGGACGACGATGCGAAGGGTGCCACCACAGTCGTGAATGCCAAGCCGCCGCCAATATATTTGCGTGAGCGTAGCTCAAATGCACTCGTTGATAAACTAAGTGAAGTTGTAGGTACCAACAATTTTCATATAGTGCCTTTGAAAAAAGGCAATATAGATGAAACTAAAAAACAATCCTACACTGAGAAAAGTTTCATGGATATAGTGAAATTTTTGACAAATAAGAACAAGAATTATTATTATTTTCAACTGAAGAGCTCTAAAGGCCTAGTTGTTGTTGTAAAAGGCATCGAGTCTTCGGTAGAATCTAATGATATCAAAGAAGCCCTTGAAGAATGCGGCTTTGGAATTAAAAATGTGGTAAATATCTTCAATAGAAATAAGGTACCACAACCAATGTTTAAAGTCGAATTGCTGCCAAACTCTAACCCAAATTAAAAGGAATGAAACTCATCCAATATACAACTTAAAATATTTGTTACATCGTAGAATTACCGTTGAAGAACCTCATAAAAGAAATGGTCCGGTACAATGCACAAACTGTCAAGAGTATGGGCATACCAAGTCTTATTGCACTCTATGCAGTGTTTGTGTGGTATGTGGTAATTTACACCCAACATCAAAATGTATCAAATAAAAAATGCAGTAATTGTGGAGGAAATCACACTGCTAACTACAGAGGTTGCCCTGTATATAAAGACTTGAAATCAAAATTATCGCTGGGAATTCAAGCTCGTCGTAACCAAATGATGAATAACCCTCGTAACGAAAATATTGAAATTACAGACCAGAGTTCGAAACCTGGTAATTATAAGAATAGTCTTATCCAAGGAAGCTATGCAAATGTGCTAAAAGGAAGCGTTGTACAAATGCAACAACCCCAAAACCCACCTAATGGAGGTATTGAAAATATGATCCTAAACCAAATATCAAATGCTACAGACCTTATTATCTAAAAAATGAGTATACTAAATATTTGTATATGGAATGCCAATGGCATAAACTAACACAAACTGGAGATAATACGATTTCTGACTGAAACAGGCATAGATGTTATGCTAAAATTCATTTAACAAATAAGATTAATTTCTTTATACCGGGATATAGACTTCATGTTACAAATAATCCAGATGGAAAGGCGCACGGTGGAACAGCAGTATTGGTTAGAAATCGGCTAAACCACCATGCTTTAGAACCACATGCTACAGCGCAGCTACAAGCTACAACAATATCTTTGAAAAATCGGGGTTCTGACCTCAATCTAACTGCTATATATTGTCCACCTCGCTTCAAAATTACAGATTTCGAATTTAAAGACTTTTTTGGAACTCTAGGTCCAAGATTTCTAGCAGGTGGAGATTACAACGCAAAACACATGTACTGGGGCTCACGTCTTATTAATCCGAAAGGACGGCAGCTGTACTACACTATTATAAATAAGCACAATAACCTTGATATAATATCTCCTGGTAAGCCGACATACTGGCCCAGTGATAGAAACAAAATACCAGACTTAATAGATTTTGCTGTACTAATAAAGTTATGCGAACAGCCCATGATAGTTGAGCCGAAAGTTTCTCTAACAACTCATAAAACAAACTGGTTGAAGTAGAGAAAATATATCAGTAGCCACATTAACATAGATTTAAAAATAAATACAGGAAGAGATATTGATAACAGTATAGAAGAATTTAATGATGTAGTAACTAATGCAGCTGTCTTGGCAACACCAAAAAGAAATATTAAGGCTTCTAGAAACGTGACTAATATTGAACTAGAAAAGCTTGTGAACGAAAAAAGGCGAGCTAGACGCGAATGGCAGATACATCGCTCTCGTTCTACTCAGCTTCAACTGAAATCTGCTGTACGTAAATTAAAAAAAGCGCTTAAACGCGAGGAAGAATACAGCACTGAAAATTATATAAAGAAACTGTGTCCAAATCCTACCAAGCAAAACTCTCTTTGGAAAGCCCAAAAGTCTTTTAAGCCACCGGTAGATTCCAACATGCCTATAAGACAGTCAAATGGTAATTGGGCACGAAGTGACGAAGATAAGGCAAATTGTTTTGCAAATCACCTAGAAAAGGTATTTCAATCAAACTGCCCAAAGAACAATTTTAAGTTGCCAATCATCCACAATACCGCAAACGAGTCGCTTGGCTCTATTAATACTTCAACTACTGAAATTGTTAGTATCATAAAAGAGCTTAATCCAAAAAAATCGTCAGGCCACGATAATATTACTCCAAAAATGCTAATTGAGTTACCAAATATTGCTTTAACAGTGCTCTCCTTGCTCTTTAATGCAATTTTTAGTTTCGGATACTATCCCATTTCATGGAAAAAGTCGCAGATAATCATGATAGATAAACCGGGGAAAGACCTGACACAGCCGTCTTTATACAGACCAATCAGTCTTCTACCCTGTCTTTCTAAAATATTTGAAAAAGTGTTACAATCAAAGATGTCTCCTTTCCTTCATGAAGATAATGTAATACCAACGCACCAATTCGGTTTTCGTGCAAAACATGGCACTGTAGAGCAAGTAAATAGAATAACTAACGAAATTAGGAAGGCATTCGAACATAGAGAGTACTATTGTGCTATATTTCTAGATGTGGCTCAGGCGTTTGATAAAGTGTGGCATGAAGGACTTTTGTATAAGATTAAAAAAAGTTTACCTTTCCAATTGCATAAAACCTTGGAGTCCTATTTAAAAAATAGCAAATTTTTCTGTAAAAGCAGGTGATTTTATATCTGATGAACGTTCAATAAGGGCTGGAGTACCACAGGGCAGTGTTTTAGGCCCAACTCAATACATCATATATACAGCTGATCTTCCAACTGCTAATAATGTTCTGACATCAACTTTTGCGGATGACACAGCTTTAGTGAGTCGTAACAAATGCCCCATTATAGCATCAAGAATATTAGCGAAGCACTTAAGTTCTGTCGAAGAATGGCTAGCAAACTGGCGTATAAATGTAAAGTGCAAGCATGTTACAATTTCCCTAAGACCAAAAATGTGCCCGGCAGTAAAAATGAACAATATTCTAGTGCCTCAAGCGAATGAAGTTACCTATCTTGGTATTCACCTAGATAGAAGGCTTACGTGGAGAAAACATATATCCAGTAAAATAACGTGCATGAAGATAAGAGCTGCAAATTTAAATTGGCTTTTAAATAAAAACTCTAAACTTAGCTTAGACAACAAAGTGCTTTTATACAACGCGGTCATAAAGTCGATTTGGATGTATGGCATTCAACTGTGGGGTACGACCTGTGCAACTAATATTGATATAATACAAAGGTTCCAATCGAAAATGCTTAGATCAATCACGTGCTCACCATGATACATGCGCAATGAAAATATCCATAAAGATCTTGGTATGCCTATGGTAAGGAAAGAAGTAGAGGACAGCAGATTGAAATATTCATCTAAACTCCGTGATCATCCAAACCCATTGGCTAATGCTTTAGTACATTCCTGCGATCAAACACGCCTAAAAAGAAGGGATATGCCTGCGTCCTAGAGAGCAACGTTTCACCAATACAGCTCAATCACTTGGTTGAGCTTGTCTAGTTTTTAAATAGATTTAAGATTTTATAACTTGTTGTTAGGCTTAAAAATAAGCAGATTCAATAAATAAGGAAATATTGAAAAAAAATGGTAATGAAGGTGGGTAACATTTTAAGGTATGGTAACATTTTCCACGTTCATATTATTACTAATAATAAATTCTAAAAGAGACTCACCCCTTGGGTTGCAGAGCTGCCCAATTCCAAATGATGCGCATTAGCATCGCATCCTTGAATAAGTGGGAGCTTGTGTAACCTGCAGTAGTCCAGTAACCTCTCCACCATTGAGGAGGGCACAACTGTGGTATCTCCTGGAAAGTAGCCTGACACTAGGACAACTTCCTTATCCTCCTTGTCCCTTATTTGCACAGCCACCAGGTCTTGTGTTAAAAACTCTGAAAATGCAGAAGAAATCAATGTCTTTCTTCAGAACAATACAGGCTCTAGGTCTGTCACTAGATAGATCCCAGATTACCTTATTGTTGTCAGTGTTTAGTCCTCTGACCTCCCCTCTGAAAACCCAGGGTTCCTGGGCTAAGATGATGCTCAGTTTGTCTTTATTGAACCTGCTGGCGATAACCGCCGATGCAGCTATTGCATGATGCAGGTTCACCTGAGCAACTTCTAAGCGCGAGTCCATCATACTATGGGCTCCAGGAGGGAGTGGTCCTCCGAGTCGCTGGCTTTTCCATCTACAGCAACTAGCTCCTCCATCCCCTCCAAAAGTCCTGAGTAGAAGGTGCCTCCTCTACTGTCTCTTTGGGAAGCGCTTCCGTGGTGTCCATGACACCGGCAGTAGAGCCCTGCACGGCGGGATCCAAGGGGGCGGTTTTGACACTGTCTCTGCTCCACCTTGCACTTTAGCGCCTTCATTTGCCTTTTCTTCCGCGGGCTTAGGCCGCCAAGGGCGCATGTGGACGGCGCTAAACCTAAAGTATAGACGGAAGCCCGCCTTCCGGAGACACGTCGCCTACCAGTCTTATTCCGGAGTCTTCTTTTTTCTGTCTATGATTCGCCAAGCTGAAGTGTTATTACCCTTATTTTGTGCCATTACCAGCTCCATGGCGAATTCAAGAGGCTCTTCAGCACTTCTAGGATGACTTCCGTCATGCTGTGTATAGGTGGTATTTCCTCGCCTCGTTTGGCGCAGAGGACTGGACCATCCCATCCTTCAAGCTTGGAAGCAATCTCCGTAAGCCAGGTAGCGGTCTCTTCGTCTCTGCAGTCAACCAGTAGCATGCCTGATCGAAAAATAGACGCCACTGAAGGATAGAGCGTGCCTCCATCATTTGGCTACCCGCTTCATTATACGGTTTTGAAGGACGGTGAGTTGGGCCGGGACCAGAGCTATCTCTGGGTAGTTTACTACAATGCGTACGCTCCTAAGAGTGTCCGCATACCTGCGCTGACTGTCTACTACCCTGGATGCTTCTTGGCTCCTAGCTTGCCCGCTCGACTCCGGAGCTGTGGCTGGTCTGCGCCGCTTAGAATTTGGCAATTCTTGTGTTACTTGCCTCCTGGTGTCAGAGTTATTCTGTGTACCTTTTGCCGCAGGCGCTTTTTTGGCATTGCTTCCTCCGTCACCTCGTATTCTGCCAAGGGCAAGTTCCTTGGCCCTCATCCAGATGTCGATGGTACCACTTTACAGTGGTTCCACTCATTCCTACCCTGCGGGGATCGTCTAGACCACCTGGGCAGCCTGCCTCAGGTAGCGGAGGGTATTTACCCCACCTGTGCCCCCGTCTCTTATTGGACTCTGTTTGTTTGCCAGGCCGTTTCTTGCCTCCTGGTGTCAGAGTTATTCTGTGTACCTTTTGCCACAGGCGCTTTTTTGGCATTGCTTCGTCCGTCACCTCGTATTCTGCCAAGGGCAAGTTCCTTGGCTACTACATTAAATTTTCCCTCATCCAGATGTCGATGGTACCACTTGATGGTACCGCGGAGGGTATTTACTCCACCTGTGCCCCCGTCTCTTATTGGACTCTGTTTGTTTGCCAGGCCGTTTTTCGCCGGCTCCTTGCTGTTATCTTCTGCGATAGAGGGTACATTGCAGGGGTTCGTACTCGCTCGAACCTCCTTTGGGTTTTTTCCCGCCTGGGATGCCAGGAGTAGTGGTTTGCCTACTCTGTCGCTGCTCGTTGAGGGTACATCGTCGTCTCTCGCGTACTCCTCGAACAGCGAACGTTCCTCTGCCGTTAGAGCATCAAGGAAGCGTGGTCTTCTCCCTGAGATAGGAGTACACTTCTCGCTGTTTGGTTTTGTTTGTTGTTATACTCTCGCAGCAAAGTTGCTACGAGAGTATTATAGTTTTGTTCACATAACGATTGTTTGTAACACCTAAAACTAAAAGCGTTAGATATAGAGTCATATATACCAAAGTGATCAGGGTGACGAGTAGATTTGAAATCAGGCTGTCTGTCCGTCTGTCTGTTCCTCTGTGCAAGCTGTAACTTGAGTAAGCATTTAGATATCTGGACGAAACTTGTCACAAATATTCCTTGGGACCGTGAGAGCGTTGCTTTCGAAAATCGGTCCACTGCCACGCCCACAAAATGACGAAAACCGATAATACATAGAGTGTCATAACTAAGTTATAAATAAAGTTATAAAAGTAAAATTTGGAATAAAGGATCGCACTAGGAAGGGACTTTTTTGGATGTAATTTTTTTGGGTAAGTGGGCATGGCCCCACCCCCAAATCGGTTATTTGTATATATCTCGCAAACCAACAAAGCTATATAAACCATACTTTCTGCAGTCACTTCTCTTACGTACCCCACCACACACCATGAAATCAGTTGAAATCGAATAATAACCACGCCCACCTCCCATACAAAGGTTAGGTTGAAAATTACTAAAAGTGGGTTATTTCACTAACGAAAAACTTCAGAAACACTCAATTTTACAGAAGAAATAGCAGAAAGAAGCTGCACTTAGATTTTTTACAAAATGGAAAATGAGCGTGGCAGCGACCACTTATGGGTCAAAAACTATATCTCAGGAACTACTCGACCGATTCGAATGAAATTCGGTATATAATATTTTCTTGACACTCTGTTAACTCGGATAAATGGGCGAAATCGGTTCACATCCACGAATACTTTCCTTATAACTCAGTTCGGAATTCCATCTCATTCCTTCACTATATAATGTAAACATAAACATAATTTATAATGTAAACCAATGAATATAGCGGAATAAAACTTTACATAAATAGTGCATATCATTGTCGAAAACGGACTATTACTTTTCAAAGCGCCAGATATCGAACATGTCGATCTCACCCCCTAAGGATAAATTTTTACAGAAAAATTAGTAAATCTTTCAGATAATTTAAAGTAATTCAGAGAAAATTTTTTCCTCCTAATTGTGTGTCTCTGTTCCAAAAATTATTGAAATCGGATCAGAACTTCCCCTAGCTCACATATACCTAATTATGTGCGGGCTTAATTCCGCATATATCGGTAAATATGTGAGAAACCATAGCAAAATTAAGTGAGCGTATAGTCTTCGATATATTGTATCTTGGTGGTGAAAACGAGTGAAATCGGTTCAGGAATTACCTCAGCCCTCATATCTATATTTAATGATTTCCGTTATTAGATTGAACTTTATTCCGAATATATGGGTCAAATTGTGTGATATCTTAATAAAAGTATGTCAATAAATTGCGAGAGTATAAAATGTTCGGTTGCACCCGAACTTAGCCTTTTCTTACTTGTTTTTGTTTAGTTTTGCCATTCTGTTTCTTACGGCCATTTGGCTAGCATAAAGTTAGCCTCCTGGTCTCCGTTTATTGTGGGGAGGGGGTAGGTCCGCCACGCCAGAGTCCCATGACGTGGTAGGGCCACAGTTACTTCCCAATGCGTCCTGGTGTTGGGAAGGCTCCGTTAGAATACAGCCGGATTTACCTCCTGGTTGCAAACCATCCAGTGGGCACGGGAGTCGCATAACACACTGGATTAGGAGGTGGCAGGTCTTGGTCATCGCAAACTCCCACGGCTACCACCTGACTAGACACAAAGACCCTGTTAGAATTTTCATGGCAGTCAGATGGAGGTCGGCTGAGTAGCGACTAAGCCCCTGCACCGCGACAAGGTGCCTGCCATTAGCAGGAGAAATAATAACGCTATACAAACCAAACATTCTGCAGTGAGTTCCTTTATGCACTAAATTACATATATATACATTTGGCGTCAAGAAGAAGTAGGAACCGCTCACGCGATTATAGCCGAATCCACCAGGGCTCGCCAATTATTCCTCCTTCTTGGTATTTGGCGCCATTTGGAAATTCCAAGTGCATGCAGTTCATTTTCCACCTGGTCCTTCCAGCGGAGTGGAGGCCTACCTCTACCTCTGCTTCACCGAGCGGATACTGCATCAAACACTTTCAAAGCTGGAGTGTTTCCATCCATTCGAACAACACGACTTTTCCCGCACCGCCGCTGTCTTTTTATTCGCTGAACTATGTCAATGTTGTCGTATAATCGTACTGCTCATCGTTCCATCGTCTGCGGTATTCGCCGTTGCCAATGTTCAGAGGACACTAAATCTTGCGAAAATCCCAAGAGTCGTCTCACTTCTCACACACACTTCTGCGCCATACATTAGGACGGGAATAATAAGCGACTTGTAGAGTTTGAATCGTCGAGAGAGAACTTCACTTCTCGATTTCGAACTTTACAGCTCTTAGGTTATCTGGCTGCAGCTCCTTTCAAATGAAAATGTAAACAACAATAACTTTTCTATTGTTTTGAAAAGTCATATGTCAAGCTGTCTGGTCAACAGAGTCCTCTGTAGTAGTTCTTTATTTAATCAGCCATCTATCAGTAGAGATTGTTTGATTTTTCATTTTCAGGGTCACCCCTTAGTCACAGGAAGCAAATTTATTGATCATTTGTTGGGACACCGTTTGGTTCAATGGTATTCCAGTTTCATTCTATAGATCACCTAATTTTTTGTTTAAAAATTAAGTTGTTTTTTTATTTTTATTTATTCAATTGTATGGGGTATTTACATTTATAAATTAGTATGGTATATTACATTTTCAATAAATATTATAGAATAATTTTTAATATTAGCATTTCAGTACAAAGTAAACTTTCATTATCATATTCGTACATTCATATTTTATATTTTAATTAATAAATTTAGTGCTTTTGCGAACGTTTAAAACTTATAAATTAACAATCATAATATTGAAAATGAAAATTGGAAGTTCAGCTTAATAATTCCTGCATAGTCAAATCAGAAGAAAAATTAACAACTTTGGCGCCTCAATGTTGTTTTTTGAGCTCTGTTAACATGTTAACTATTCATTGTGTAGATCCAGGGGCTATGATGGAGACACTGTGTTTAGCTGGTCAAAAATAAGTAGTAAAACTGCTACTCCAAAAGTCCGATGTAATTTGTTGTACATCATCCTATGCCTGAAAAATATTTATAGTTGGTTAGAAATAAAACAAACAAATAACCAGTGCCGGTTGTGTTGTGCGATTTTGGCTTTTATTCTGAATTTGAATATGTATTAGTTGTTGTTGCTGCTGATGCCCTGATTAACCCTAATTTTTGTATGTGTAAGAGAGAGATACAATGAACCGTTCAAAAATCGCCTCCATGGCCGCTGTTCATTTGAAAATAAAATTTTGGGTGAATGGATGTAAGTGCCTTTTAAATACTTCTTTTATTTTGTTAAGTGTTTGTTTTTTTATAAATGCATTATTTGTGTTACTTTTGTTATTTGTTTTTATAATTAAAATTTCATTTCATTGTAGTTATACGTGTGTGCACAGCAAAGGAGGACCAAGGAGGTGACGGTGAAATTGGTGGAGGTATGTTTCATATATTTTTAATACGTAATACAAATTAGAAATTTTAAATAATTTCAGTTTTATGGATTTAGAATTGGTGTAATATATGACAACAACAACGCAATGGAAAATAACATGGTAAATATAAATGCGTTTATGTGCATGTTGAGTTAGTGCGTATTAAGATGTACATATGTATGTACATGTGTATTTATGTACAAGAATGCATCTGTTGCATTGTGTCCAAAATATTTATATAGAATAATTTTTATTTTGATGTTAAAAAGTTGTTTAATTTTTTTTTAGTTATTACAAGCATTAAGCTCTGTAGATATATATATATATAATCCAAAACTTTCAGAGCTGAGGCACTTTCGTCCATTCGAACAATATGACCAAGCCCGCGTAGCCGCTGTATTTTTATTCGCTGGACTATGCCTATGTCGTCGAACAACACATACAGCTCATCATTTAATCTTCTACGATATTCGCCTTTGCCAATGTTTAAGGGACCATGAATCTTCCGCAAAACCTTTCTCTCGAAAACTCCTAGTGCCGTCTCATCGGATGTTGACACCGTCCACGCTTCTGCACCATAAAGTAGGACGGGAATGATGAGGGACTCGTAGAGTTTAGTTTTTGCTCATCGAGAGAGGACTTTACTTTTCAATTGTCTACTTAGACCATAAACACAAATACTTTGCACAAATGGAGGATTACAATAGCTACAACTTTTCTTAGGTTTGTACTACGCAAACAAATATATTCATATTTTCTAATCGTTAATAACAATTTCTATTTCTAATGATTTTCAGGCATGATAAACAAGACAACAACAAATCCCATCGGACATTTAGATTAGCATTTGCACAACCTCTTTTCGACGAGCTGAACCTTTTTATGATGAAAATATGGGATAGGATTGTGTGGAATTGACATCAAACAATATTGGTTCATTAGATTTGTTGTATCCTTACTGAATAGTTATAAGGAAATCGTTCGCGTTTAGTATTAATTTATTTATTATGTCACAATATTTTGTCCATGGCACGTATGTCTCCTCTGGGATCACCTGCTTCGATATATGCACCTCCTGTGTCTTCATCTGTGTCTACACCTATGCCGAAACCTGTGATGGTATATACTCTCCAAGTACTTCTAGCTGTGTTGACACCTCTTCTCTGTTTAATGTCACCTCCTTCGACTCCTCCTCTTTCAATTGTAAGGACAACCCATTCGTTTCCAACTGCGTTGATAGGATAGGGAAGCGAAGCGTATGGGTCTGACGGTGAACGAGAACGAGGACAGTCTGCGTATTCGCTTCTAGGTTCCCATGTCACTGTTGATGGTCATAACCTTGAAGTTATAGATAATTTCGTATACCTAGGCATCAGCATCAACACCGATAATAATGTCAGCCTTGAAATCCAACGCAGAATCACTCTTGCCAACAGGTGCTGCTATGGTCAATAGGCAATTGAAAAGTAAAGACCCCTCTAGACGAACAAAAACTAAACTCTACAAGTCCCTACCCTTGCCGTCCTACTTTATGGTGCAGAAGCGTGGACGATGTCAAGATCCGATGAGACGGCACTAGAAGTTTTCGTGAGAAAGGTTTTGCGGAAGATTTATGGTCCTATTTACGTTGGAAACGGCGAATACCGCAGACAATGGAATGATCAGCTCTATGTGTTATTCGACGACGTATACATAGTTCTTTTTCATTGGGGGGTGTTTTTATGTGGGGGGTCCCAAACCCTACGCACAACCGCATAGGCGGGATAAGGGTATAAGGGAGCTGTGGGACGGCATATCAAACTCCTTACGTACAGCTGCAACCGAAACCATTGGTTTTCGGAAAAGTCAAAAAAACAGCTGGTATGATGAGGATTGTCGTCTCGCAGTGGAGAGAAAACAGACTGCCTACCTCGCAATGTTGCGATCGACCGCAACACGAGCGGGATGGGAAAGATACCGAGAGCTGAAGAGGGAAGCGAGACGCATTTGCAGACAAAAAAAGAAGGAGGCCGAAATGCGTGAGTATGAAGAGCTTGACAACTGGCCGACAGGGGTAATGCTCAAAGGGAAGGTTTCAAGACCGGAGCGCACTCCTGTAGGACCCCCAGAGGTGATCTAGTTATTGATGACCAGAGTATACTGAGTTTGTGGAGGGAACACTTCTCCAGCCTGCTGAATGGCAGTGAAAGTACAACACCAGGAGATGGCGAACCCGATTCCCCAATCGACGACGATGGAACAGATGTTCCATTGCCCGACCGTGAAGAAATTCGAATAGCAATTACCCGCTTGAAGAACAATAAGGCGGCGGGTGCCGATGGATTACCGGCCGAGCTATTCAAATACGGCGGCGAAGAGCTGATAACGTGCTTGCATCAGCTTCTTTGCAGAATATGGTCGGAAGAAAGCATGCCTGACGATTGGAATCTCAGTGTACTCTGCCCAATACACAAAAAGGGAGACCCCACAATTTGCGCCAATTACCGTGGGATAAGCCTCCTCAACATCGCGTATAAGTTTCTGTCGAGAGTATTGTGTGAAAGACTAAAGCCCACCGTCAACACACTGATTGGACCTTATCAGTGTGGCTTTAGACCTGGAAAATCAACAGCGGACCAGATATTCACCATGCGCCAAATTTTGGAGAAGACCCGTGAAAATAGGATCGACACACACCATCTCTTTGTCGACTTTAAAGCTGCTTTCGACAGCACGAAAAGGAGCTGCCTTTATGCCGCGATGTCTGAATTTGTTATCCCCGCAAAACTAATACGGCTGTGTAAGCTGACGTTGAGCAACACCAAAAGCTCCGTCAGGATCGGGAAGGACCTCTCCGAGCCGTTCGATACCAGACGAGGTTTCAGACAAGGTGACTCACTCTCGTGTGATTTCTTTAACCTGATGCTGGAGAAAATAATACGAGCTGCAGAGCTAAACCGAGAAGGTACAATCTTCTATAAGAGTGTACAGCTGCTGGCGTACGCCGATGATATCGATATCATCGGGAACAACACCCGCGCCGTTAGTTCTGCTTTCTCCAGACTGGATAAGGAAGCGAAACGTATGGGTCTGGTGGTGAACGAGGACAAGACGAAATATCTCCTGTCGTCAAACAAACAGTCAGCGCATTCGCGTCTTGGCTCCCACGTCACTGTTGACAGTCATAACTTTGAAGTTGTAGATAATTTCGTCTACCTGGGAACCAGCATTAACAGCAATAACAATGTCAGCCTGGAAATCCAACGCAGAATCACTCTTGCCAACAGGTGCTACTATGGACTAAGTAGGCAATTGAAAAGTAAAGTCCTCTCTCGACGAACAAAAACCAAACTCTACAAGTTTCTCATCATTCCCGTCCTACCTTACGGTGCAGAAGCGTGGACGATGTCAACATCCGATGAGACGGCACTAGGAGTTTTCGAGAGAAAGGTTTTGCGGAAGATTTATGGTCCCTTAAGAATTGGCAACGGCGAATACCGCAGACGATGGAACGATGAGCTGTATGTGTTATTCAACGACATAGACATAGTCCAGCGAATAAAAAAACAGCGGCTACGCTGGCTAGGTCATGTTGTTCGAATGGATGAAGGTGCTCCAGCTCTGAAAGTATTCGATGCAGTACCCGCTGGTGGAAGCAGAGGAAGTGGGAGACCTCCACTCCGATGGAAGGACCAGGTGGAGAGGGACCTGGCTTCGCTTGGAATAACCAATTGGCGCCAAACTGCCAGAAGGAGAGCTGCGTGGCGCGCTGTTTTGGACTCGGCTATAACCGCGTAAGCGGTGTCTACGCCAGTCAAGAAGAAGAAGATACATAGTTCAGCGAATAAAGAAACAGCGGCTACGATGGCTAGGTCATGTTGTTCGAATGAACGAAAGTATTCCAGCTCTGAAAGTTTTCGATGCAGTACCCGCTGGTGGAAGCAGAGAAAGAGGAAGACCTCCACTCCGTTGGAAGGGCCAGGTGGAGAAGGACCTAGCTTAACTTGGTATAACCAATTGGCGCTAAACTGCCAAAGAGAGGATAAAATAGCGCTCTGTTGTTGACTCGGCTATAACCTGTCTACGCCAGTTAAGTAGAAGAAGAAATTAACTCCTTTGCTAACTCCTGACGTAGCCCTCAAAATTTTAGAGATAGTGTCTTTTGTGAATGAAAAACAAGCAACACTGTTTTTCAATTAAATGTAAACAAAATCGTTACGCATACTATGCCATCAAAAATTTAACTTAATTACTTATTTACTTTATGGTTTTGCTTCAATTAAAAAATGTGTGAATATAAATGGGTGCACGCAGACTTTATTGGCTATGGGTATATATTTTTTATAAACAAAACAAACCGCAACGTTTTTTTTTTTTTAAATCATACTGAAAACTTAAGAGATAAATCGCATACCTGGAAGGGGAACTCGCCAAAATATAGATCTAAATCATCAAAGCCTTTGAAAAAATAAAGAAAAGTGACATTTTCAGTTGAATTCACGACATTTGCACGGAATACGCATGCTGTCAGAAGGAATGTTCAAAAGTAGTAGCTAGCGACAACCAACATTTTGAATAACATTTTTGTAATCGTTTTTATACAAAAAAGTCTTAAATTTACAAAAAAAAAACGGCGGAAGCAAAGTTGTAGACCAATATTATGTGAATTGATAGAATTGAATAAATATTAAGGGGAAATTTAGTATAGTATCCCTCGATTTCAGGGTTGAAATAGGTATGGTTGGAAAGAGGACGATCTCCAGATTACGAATACGAAACTTATAGTTTTCGAGATATTCGCATTTAAAGTTGAATTTTCACAAATTTTATGTGTAGATTTTTCGATTACTAGCACTAGCACCTCATTACATTGTTTCTACATATTTATTTTATGCCAATTAAGTTAAAATTTGCTTTAATTTTTGCACAATTTTGTATATATGCACAATAACCAGGTTGACAGATATATATATTCATAATCTGGAGATCGTCCTCTTTCCAACCATACCCATTTCAACCCTGAAATCGGGTGATACTTTATTAAAGCCGACCCAAAGCTAAAATGTTTAATTAAAACAAAGGTTTAAATAATAAATATGAAATAAATACGTAGAAAAGTTAAAGACATAGCGAGAAATTACGTAATGCAAATAACAATAAAATAGTGTGACGAACATGTATGCTAGAATAAACTAGAATCAACAACGAAATCGATAACTTGCCAGATTTACAGCCCTATTCTGAAAAAACTCCAGCATAAGGTAATCATCACAAAATCCAAAAACCTCACAATAGTGAGTGTGGTGATTTTTGTGAGGGCATGAGAATAGGGCTGTTATCCAGACATCGATATTCGTCGTTGACAGAATGTTCGAGTGACGATAACTTGCTATCAAACGGGTATATAAAGGCTGCTGGACTGGCAGCAGCACACAGTTCTAATTAGAGAGTTGCCGAGTAAAGTGCAAGATATTAGAAGTAAGAAGTTGTGAACTTGTACAACGAGTAATAAAGTGTTAAGTTTGTTAAATTAGAAATAAAGATAAGTGTATAACCATTAAACAGTGACTTTTATTTGACAATCCAGTGATCGAACTCAAGGCAGAGTTTACAGTAAACGACAGATTTTGGAAATCCGTTACAATTGGTGTTAGAAGTGGGATTGACAAATAAAATTCCATAGCAGATAATGGTTAAGTTCAACGATTTAAAGATACCACAACTCAAAAAGGAGTTGGAACAACGAGGCCTAGCAATGAATGGGTTGAGAGCTGAGTTACAAGCTCGTTTGCGAGAGGCGATGGAAGAAGAAAACATCAACGTGGACGAATTTGTTTTTGAATCGCTGTTAAAGGAATCAACAACGAAAATTGAGGAAAAAGAAGAGATTCCATGTTCATCAGGTTTACTGAACATGATTTTGTCTACAATGTCTCAGATAGTTTCCCAGCAGCAATCACAGTTTGAAGCGCAGGACGCGCGTTGTGCAATGCGAATGGAAGAACAGGAAACACGCATAACAACGAAGTTGTCCCAAATAACAGAGCAGATATCAGCTCAAGTAACAATACAGTTGAAGGAACAGGACGCACGTATATCACAGGTGACTTCACAAATAGCAGAAGTGTCAACAAAGATTTCAGAAGAGCAAGATAAAGTTAAAGCTGATGTGGAAGAACTGAAAGATCGTCTCCGTGACTTGCAACTAAACCGACCAATGGTGTCAACAGGACTTGTCAAAGTAAACACTCCATCATTTGACGGCACAACTCCGTTTCAGATTTTCAAACTCCAATTTGAAAAGACGGCAATTGTTCGTGGCTTTAAAAGGGGCTGCTGCGGAAATTCTACAAACTATACCCAATTGCGAGTCAAGCAGTTACGAAGCGTTGATGGCTGCTGTAGAAAGACGGTATGGAAGTGAGCACCGGAGACAAATTTTCCAAATCGAACTGCAAAATCGCAAACAAAAAGCTAGCGAGTCTCTGCAAGAATTTGCTACGGAAGTGGAAAGGTTAGCTCACTTGGCTTATGCGCATAAGTCCGCAGAATATATAGAGGATATAAAAATCCACAGTTTCGTTAATGGTATACGAGACGAGAATACGCGCTATTCTGCAGCAGAAACATTTGCAGAAACAGTGTCCTTTGCTCTTACGCACGAAACTGCCTCTTTACTTAGTAACAGAACATTTAAAGCTCATCGTGTAGAAATAGAAGAGCCTGCCTGGACGAAGAAATTTTTGGAAGAAATGCATAAAATTTTGGAGATATCTGGAGAAACACGTAAGAAAAATGATGGTGTGGTTAAATGCTTCAACTGCGGGAAAGGCGGACATATTGCACGAAATTGTAATATGGAATCGAATCGCCCCAATTACCTATCCGGACGGAAACGTAAAGCTGAAGAAGACCAACCGACTCTGAAAAGCACCCAATCGTTAAACTAAAGCGAGCCAGTCGGAAGAGGCGCGTGCTGGCTCCCTCAAGTGAATGCCCTGTAATCTCTGTCTCTCAAATAAATAGAAATACGAACACCGTTAGTGGAAGCGTGGATGGTAAAAAGCGCATTCTGACTGTGGATACGGGAGCAACACATTCCATAATTCGATCGGATCTAGTTAACAAGGAAGTAAAACTACTAGCTGGTGCAAAGTTACGTAGTGCAACTGGAGATGAGGCTCAAGTTCTCGGTGAAGTAACGTGCGAAATTGGAATAGGAAAAATAGCCGTGTTACATAACTTTATAGTGGCAGATATCGTCGACGAAGTCATAATTGGAGTAGACTTTCTAGCCAGTAAAGGAATCAAATTAGACATGGAAAACAGAGTTATGACTTATACCAATATGGAAGTGCCTCTTATGTTTGGTTATGATAACAAATGCAACGTTAGACAAGTGTTAATAACAAAAAATCAGAAAATTCCACCAAAACCAGAAGCAATTATTTGGGCAGAAATAGATGGAGACTATGGGACGGACACGTTGTGGGTTGTTGAAGGCACAAACGAATCTATACCAAACGTACTTATAGGAAAAACCCTGGCCATGACACGACAAGACAAAAGAGTTCCAGTAAGAGTCCTTAATGATTGTAAGTCACCAGTCACAGTCTCCAAAGGAGCTATATTAGGGCAGTGTCAGGAGATTGAGGCCGTAATAAATTGCGAAACAGATTTTGAGGATAATTCCAGTTGTAAAAACGATATTTCAAACGAGATTAATGCATGGACCAAGGAACTTGAAGTAGACCATAAAAAGAAGGCCAAACAACTTCTTCTCAGATACTCCACCATATTCGACAAAGATGAATCCAAACCAGGTAGAACCAAAATTGTGAAACATTCCATCAACACCGGAGATGCAAGACCAATCCGCCAGGCTCCTCGCAGCGTTCCATTAGCCAAACGTGAAGTTGTAAGCCAGACCATACGTGAAATGAGCGATAGCGGCATAATTGAACCATCATCGAGTCCATGGAGTTCACCTGTAGTACTTGTGAAGAAGAAAGATGGTAACATGAGGTTTTGCGTGGACTACAGAAAGTTGAATGATGTCACGAAGAAAGACAATTATCCATTACCTAGAATAGATGACATCCTAGACTCACTATCAGGCACGAATTGGTTCTCAACACTCGATTTGAAAAGTGGCTATTGGCAAGTGGAAGTAAACGAAGAAGACAAAGAAAAGCATTCTTTCAGCGTTGGAGATGGTCTATGGCAATTCACTGTAATGCTCTTTGGGTTATGTAACGCTCCTGCCACTTTTGAGAGGCTTATGGACCAAGTGTTAAAAGGATTGCACTGGAAGACATGTTTGGTGTACCTAGACGATATCATCGTGTTGGGTAAAAGCCTTGATGAGCATCTCAAAAATTTGGAAGAGGTTTTCCAACGTATAGCCAGCGCTGGTTTAAAACTGAGCCCAAAGAAGTGTTCTCCGTTCAAGAAGGAAGTGAGCTATTTAGGACACAAAGTGACTACGAAGGGCATTTCCTTGGACTGTGTACGTATTACCGACGATTCGTTCCAAATTTCGCCAGCGTAGCTAGTAGCCTCCATGAACTCACGAAGAAGAACAGAGTCTTTGAATGGAATGAAGAACAAGAATTGGCCTTCCAAACTCTGAAGGAGAGATTATGTACTGCGCCAATGTTAGCATATCCAGTTCCAGGCTCAACGTTCATTTTGGACACGGATGCTAGTGGCTATGCAATAGGAGGCGTTCTATCACAAGTGATTGACGGGAATGAGAAAGTGGTCGCGTATTATAGCCAGACGATAAGTAAGCCAGAGAAAAATTATTGCGTAACGCGCAGAGAATTACTGGCATTGGTGAAGTGCATCAAACATTTCCATAAATACCTGTATGGACAGCGATTTCGAGTAAAGACAGATCACGCAGCATTAAAATGGCTTCTGCAATTCAAGAATCCAGAAGGACAGTTGGCACGGTGGATTGAGAGACTCCAAAGTTATGACTTCTCTATAGAACACCGAAAAGGTAGTTGTCGTGGGAATGCGGACGCGATGTCCCGTCGTCCTTGTAATTTAGAATGTCGACATTGTTCAAGAGCTGAGGCCAAAGAAGACATTATAGATATTCGATTAATGTCAATAACTTTGACAGAAGGCTGGGATCCAAAGGATTTACGAAAATGTCAGCAAGTAGATCCAGATTTGGAACTGGTAATACATGGAGTGGAGCTTAACAAGCGTCCAACGAGAGAAAAAATAGCTGCAGAGAGTCCAGCTGCAAAGGCATATTGGGCACAATGGAACAGTTTAAAGTTGGTATCTGGCTGCTTGCATCGAGTATGGGAAAGCGAAGATGGACAAAGTTCCCGAACTCTTATAATCGTTCCGAAAGTAAGAATTCCTGATGTACTGAAGGAGATGCATAACGGTCCAAGTGGAGGGCACATGGGAATCACAAAAACCTTGGAAAAACTAAAGCAAAGATTTTATTGGGTTGGTTGTCGGCAATCAGTCACGGAATGGATTGCAAATTGTGCTGAGTGTATTAAAGCAAAAGGGCCGAAATCCAGGAGTCACGGCCAGATGAAGCAGTACAATTCGGGCGCCCCATTTGAACGAATTGCCATGGATGTAGCCGGTCCGTTTCCCACCAGTAAATTACAGAAACAAATATGTTTTGGTAGTTATGGATTACTTCAGCCAATGGTCAGAAGTATATCCAATTCCTAATCAAGAAGCTGAAACAGTAGCGAATGTATTCATCAATAATTGGGTAACAAGGTATGGTGTTCCAATAGAATTACATTCTGACCAAGGAAGGAATTTCGAATCAGCTCTAATCCAGGAAATGTGCCTAAAATTGGGTATACGGAAAACTCGTACAACAGCCCTACATCCACAATCCGATGGAATGGTAGAACGTTTCAATCGAACTTTAGAAGAACATCTAAAGAAAAAGGTTGACAAGTATCAAAAGGATTGAGACATCCATATAGCTTTGTCCCTGATGGCTTATCGGTCTGCTGTACATGAAACAACGGGGCAGACTCCAGCAAAGGTAATCTTTGGTCATCATCTTCGGTTACCGATTGATTTAAAGTTCGGAATAAACGCAAATGGTGGAAAGAATGTTAAGGAAGCCAACAGTGTCCTAGAAGACGAAATAAGAGAAATTCATGCTATGGTGAGACAGCGGACGCAAATCATGAGTGATAAAATGAAGGCAAAATACGACAAGGCAATGAACTCCGAAGGATTTGTGGAAGGAGATTGGGTATTGTTATATAACCCACAACGAAAGAAAGGATTGTCTCCAAAATTTCAATGTAGTTGGGAAGGACCATACCAGGTTATTAAACGGATAAATGATGTGGTGTATCGTATACAAACCATTGGAAGACCTAGGAATAAAATGAAGGTGGTTCATCTAGAACGGCTTGCAGCATTTGGGTCTGGAAGTATGTCTAATCGGGACGATCAGACTTAAGTGGAGGGCAGTGTGACGAACATGTATGCTAAAATAAACTAGAATCAACAACGAAGTCGATAACTTGCCAGATTTATCCAGACATCGATATTCGTCGTTGCCAGAATGTTCGAGTGACGATAACTTGCTAACAAACGGGTATATAAAGGCTGCCGGACTGGCAGCTGCACACAGTTCTAATTAGAGAGTTGCCGAGTAAAGTACAAGATATCAGAAGTAAGAAGTTGTGAACTTGTACAACGAGGGGGAAACTTTAGTATAGTATCCCCCGATTTCAGGGTTAAAATGGGTATGGTTGGAAAGAGGACGATCTCCAGATTACGAATATATATAATAGTTGCCGCAGGAGACTTATAGTTTTCGAGATATTCGCATTCAAAATTGAAAATTTCACAAATTTTATGTGGCGATATTTCGATTATTAGTTAACTTTTAATTTATATAATGCGCTTATTACACACTAACACTTCACTAAATTGTTTCCACATACTTATTTTATATCAATTGGTTTAATATTTGCTTTAAATAAGCATTTTAATTTTTAAACAATTTTGTTTATATGCACAATAACCAGGTTGACAGATATCATGTGTTGCCATAACCAAACAAATGAAAATAAAAATAATAATCTTTCGCGTATTGCTTTTTTTCTGTAATTGCGGCCTTCGGCCGCGCTTTTGGAAAATAACTCTGGTCCACCCAATATCATGGTTTTTCAAGAAACAGGAATAAATGTACTATAAATCATGTAATTTTTTTATTAACTTTTATTCGTTTGTAAAATATGTAGATTTGGCAACACTTGATATCTGTCAACATGGTTATTGTGCATATAAACAAAATTGTTTAAAAATTAAAATGCTTATTTAAAGCAAATATTAAACCAATTGATATAAAATAAGTATGTGGAAACAATTTAGTGAAGTGTTAGTGTATAATAAGCGCATTATATAAATTAAAAGTTATGTAATAATCGAAATATCGCCACATAAAATTTGTGAAATTTTCAACTTTAAATGCGAATATCTCGAAAACTATAAGTCTCCTGCGGCAACTATTATATATATTCGTAATCTTGAGATCGTCCTCTTTCCAACCATACCCATTTTAACTCTGAAATCGGGGGATACTATACTAAAGCCGACCCACAACGAGTAATAAAGTGTTAAGTTTGTTAAATTAGAAATAAAGATAAGTGTATAACCATTAAACAGTGACTTTTATTTGACAATCCAGTGATCGAACTCAAGGTAGAGTTTACAGTAAACGACAGATTTTGGAAATCCGTTACAATAGCATAAAAATCGAATAAATTAACAGTAATGATTAAAATGTATATAAAAGATAAATACATTGATTGTGTAGACGAGGTATCATGTTCTTTCGTAATATCGATTAAATGAAAATATTAACATCTCTTCAATTTAGTGAAATGATACTAAAATTTCATTTTATAAAAACATATAATGTAGTGTAAAATACAAGAAAAAAGTCTTCTGGAGGTGGCCAAAAATTCGAAAAGTCATTATGCCAAACTCAAAAGATAAATCGCATACCTCGAAGGGGAACTCGCAAAAATATAGATCTAAATCATCAAATTATGCGGAGGTGGAGGCATATAAATCTAATTTCGTATCAATACCAAATACCATAAAGCTTAGTATGCTTAATAGTGGACTTCTTTCCTTTGAAAAAATAAGGTTAGAGGCAAGGGATGAGAAGAACTCGTTGTCAAAAACTATACCGCATTTTCCAATAAATAAAACACATTTTCTTAAGTTGTGTGAATTGCGACGAAAATTTCCAGTGCTTTATAAATTAGAGTTCCAAACGGCAACTAGAGTAGAAACAAATATGTGTAGACATGCATTAAGAAGAAATAACCAAGAAAAAAATCAAAATTCAAAGTGTATTCCTTACGATTACAACCGAGTTGTCCTAAAAAAGAAATCAGCGGTTCCGGATTCAGATTATATTAATGCGTCTTATGTTGATAGCCTTTTAAAACCAAATGCTTACATTGTCTCGCAAGGTCCAGTGGAAGAAACAGTAAATGCATTCTGGCAAATGGTGTGGCAAGAAAATATTAGTGCCATTATCATGCTTACTAAAACGTTCGATTTTGCCAAAGTAATGTGTGTTCAGTATTGGCCTCCAAATATGGAAATACATGAAACTTATGGTGATATACATATAAATATTGTACATGAGGAACAGCTTGCCAATTTTCATATTCGAACTTTTCATTTATACAAAGTCAACGAACTCAAGGAAATCATTAACGAACGTCTTATACTTCAATTCCATTACACAGAGTGGTATTCTCATTCATGCCCTTTTTCAAATGCACTTTTAGAGTTTAGGCGGCGAGTGCGTTTGGTGGTTGGTAACATTATTAAAGGTGACGATATTAAAGGACCAATGCTAGTTCATTGTAGCGATGGCGGAGGTCGATCCGGTGTATACTTATCAATAGATGCTAATCTAGAGTTAGCAGAAGAAGAAGAATGTTTCAACGTGTTTGGTTATTTAAAAAAGCTTCGTCAATCGAGGAAGGGTCTTGTCGAAAATGTTGAACAATACAAATTTATTTATGATACACTGGAAGAGCATGAGATATGTGGGAAAACATGGTTTCCGGTATCAGAACTATCTGATCGACTTAAGGTTAAAGCCCGACGTAATCCTTTAACAAAGATGAATGAATATCAATTGGAATATGGTCAAATTTGTAAACAGACTCCTCGATTTTCAATAGGAGATTGTGCAGGTGGTCATAGAGCTGACAACAGGGATAAAAATCGTGATGTCCTGTGTGTTCCACCTGATAATTTTAGACCGTATTTAACCTCTTTTCAAGGTAATGCTTTCACAGACTACATAAATTCAGTTTTCGTAGATGGGTATACTAAACCAAGGGAGTACATAGTAACAGAATGGCCATTGAAACACACATTAGGAGAATTTTGGTCTCTCATATACGATCATGAATGTTCGGTTGTAGTAGTTCTGTGCCAACCTCCTCTTAATTCACAGAATTTTCCATCATTTTGGCCACATAAATCAAAAATGGAAAAATACGGACCGGTATTTTCGGTTCATAATATTTCATCTAAAACATATACTAATATCAAGCAATGGGAGTTCAAAATAAATAAAAAGATTGTGTCATTGACAGAAATGATGGCAGGTGTCAAAGCTCCTACAAAAACTGTTCAACTATTTCAGCTTACATGTTGGCCTATGGGACATAAAGTTCCAAATTCTACAAATTCATTAGTTTATTTAATGAATATGGTAGAGCTCTGGAGACAAAGAGTTGATTATGGTCCAGTTTGCGTTGTTTCTCCGGATGGTAGAAGCCGTGCTGGAGTATACTGTGCAGCTAACGCATGTATTGAGCAGGTTATTCAACATGAAGAAGTTGATGTATTCCAAGCAGTAAAAACCGTCCGGCGACACCGACCACAACTTGTGGAAAATATGACAGAATACAAATATTGTTATGATTTAGTTTTACATTATGTCCTTCACTTTCTAAATAAAACCAAATAAATGTATAGTATTTCATATTTACACTGATAAGGGAATTTGATTATTGTATTGTATATATATGTGCTTAAATAAACGTTTGAACGAAAAAATGTACCCTAAACTTTTTATGAAAATCTATTTAATGTTTAATAGTGAGTAAGCTATACTACTACTAGAAAGAGGAAATATTTGTGTGCATGTTTGTAATGAATAAACTCAAAAATTTCTAAAATTCTTTTACCATTGGAAAGCTACCCGAGTAATATAGGCTATATTTACTGCTAGAATCTCAAATTTCTGGAAGTAGTGCGCAGGTGAGGGTATCAAAAAGACTCCGTGGTGGAGAATCTTATTGTGAAACTGAAAATCGTCGTGCAAGTCAGTCTCTTTGCATCGTAATCGCATGTAACAAGCGCTCGCAGCTGCTTGCTGAACAAAATTTCAAAACCTCCGAAGTACGCGCTTGTGGGGCGAGTATTACGTTGTAGGTCATTGCAAATAAAATATTATTACATGTTCGAATTTTCCTCAAAATAGATTATTATTAATTTTATTATAAAAGTGAATTCGCTTATTCTTGCGAAATTCTTAATGGTAGCTCGCCGTTTGGTCTGTCAGCTGTTTAGCAACTAATGATCTGGCTTTGTTGCCAACATCAAAAATGAGTTCATGGGCTGTCTCAACACGCAAAAGAGCAGAGTTTCGTATCATGTTATTCACGATACACAATGCGGGAGACTATCTGCGAATATGAAAGCTTACTTCCTTTATTGCATATTATCTATTACATTCAACCCATATGTCACATGCAGAAGTTCACTTAAGTGAGGAAAGTTTCTGACTGTCATTCACTTGGGAGTGGCCAGAAACGATTCTTCTGGTCTTAGAACAAGTATCCTCTGGGTAGCCAACAGACATCCGTTCGGAGGTGAGCTTACGCGGCTGTGCGTAGAGTTTGCAACCCCTCACATAAAAACGAGTAACCGATGAACAGGAAACAACGGCCTCGGATAAGGAACCCCCATTTTGATGATGACCACAACAAACGTATTAAGGACTATGATTTAAGGGCAAGGAAAATCCATCACACTACTTGGCTGTCCCCGATCGAATCACTCGCAACCAGATCGATCACGTTGTAATAGATGGAAAACGCGTCTCCTGTGTTTTTGAAGAGCGTACGCTCCATGGTCCTAACATCTACTCGGACCACTATCTTGTAGCAGCTAAGATACGCACCGGACTCTGTGTAGAAAAGCGCACACGTCAACAAACACAAGTAAGGTTCGACATCGAGAACTACAATCACAACCGACAGCCGAACGATTTCCTCCTCGACTTGCACTCCTGCTCTCTGAGAGCAGTCATCAGCATCACGGTATAAGGGAACTGTGGGACGGCATATCAAACTCCTTACGTACAGCTGCAACCGAAACCATTGGCTTTCGGAAAAGTAAAAAAAACAGCTGGTATGATGAGGATTGTCGTCTCGCAGTGGAGAGAAAACAGAGACAGAGACAAAGACAACGGACACCAAAAAACTAGAGGTCATAATCAACTTTCAGCTCATTACAAATAAAATATAATTTCATGTTCGAATGATTCTCATTTTACTGTGTAAAAACTTATTACTTTTGACATGTTTATTCCATCCCGTGCGAGGCCAAAGCGGTCTGCTAGTTGATTTATAAATTTATAGTATAAAAATTTATACCTATTGTAATACATAGTTATTAATTTTAATAGCTGTGCCTAAACTGTTCTTTCTTTTAAGTTGATATTAATTAATTTATAGTTTATTTCCTTTTAAAGTTTCCAATAAACAATCAAATTTGAGCGCTTACACACGCGAAACAGGAGTTGATTTCGGGAATTCTTGGGTTATAGGAGAGGGGCGTCGAGGAGAGGAGAATCGCGCCGAGTCTCCAGTGTTCGGTAATCTTATCCGTAACAGTTCGCTGCTTTAAATTTAATGGGCCTAATCAGTGAACCTGCAGAGAATTCGATTTCGATACGATTAAGATTTTTGATCGAAAATGTTCATGCAATCATTGATTCCGTCGATAAACTGTTTTACCACAAAGTGAGAATGTAAAACTGTTTTATCGACCTTTATCGGCAAATGCGACAGTTTTGATAGAGAGTCTGTGCTTTTTGCTTTGTTCAGAAAAATTAAATCTAACCTTTAACTTTTGTGAAATTTCTTCCAAACAAATATTTAATTTGCCTGGGGCTCTTTGAGACAATTCTTTCGCTATTTTGAGGGGTAACTTTAAACATCTGTAATTTATTTTTGTTAGTATGTTTAGTCTCTGGTCTCTAAAATACCTATTAAAACATAATTTAGTCCGTCATCAGTAGCTATTTGCGTAAAAACTTCCAAATGGTTTATATCTTTTACATTTCTGCAACTCATTCATCAACGTATACATTTCGACCGAATTTTTTTGATTTTGCGGATTCAATGATTTCGAAATTCCGCTACTGCTAGCTAGTGACAGTTAGGCAAATTTCGACTTTTTTAACTCAATACTATATTGATTAATTTTTAATGTGCAATAGGATGTAGTGTCCCATAATATCACTCAGATGAATCCTTTCTAATTGCTACTATTTGTTATTCATTTTTTTTTTTCATTTTTTGTAGAAGTAACTTGTCATTTTAGCTGAAGAAAATTGTGCAGAATATCTGCACATATAATTCCGACATAAGTCTCATTATTGAACCCGTTTCTATGAAAAAATGTGTCGAAACGATCGACAAATATTACGTTGAAATCATTTGAAATCATCGTATAGACGATTCAAATTATTAAAATTTTCGATAGAATTTAACAGCCCTATTCTGAAAAAACCTCATAACTGAGTTGTGAGGAAAAATTTGTGAGGTTTCTTGTGACGTATATTTTGTGAGTCTATTCTGGCTCGAACCTCATAAGAAAAAAGCTTAAAAAAGTCACCAATTGAAGTGAAAAGCATTTTGCTGTCAAACAGTTGTTTCAAAAGAAATAAATTCAAAATAAATACAAATTGATGTAAAATTTGTAAACAAATGAAGCAAATGAAATTGCGTATTTACAGTCCAAAGTTAAAAAACAAAAGAATTATAAAACAAGTAAGGAAGATATGGTTTTAGACCCATAAGTGGGCGGAACCACGCCCATTTAAAATTTTGTATACCATTTTGAGAGCAGCTCTTCTGTACCATCTTCACAATGAAATTTAAGGTTTCTGGTGATGTTCTTTGCTGAACTTACTGCATTTTTAGTAATTTTCAATATAACCTTTGTATGGGAGGTGGGCGTGGTTATGACCCGATTTCCTTCATTTTTGGACGGTATAAGGTAGTACCTAAAAGAAACGACTCTAGAAAGTTTCCTTTATATAGCTTAATTAGTTTGCGAGATATCCTAAAAAAGAAATCAGCGGTTCCGGATTCAGATTACATTAATGCGTCTTATGTTGATAGCCTTTTAAAACCAAATGCTTACATTGTCTCGCAAGGTCCAGTGGAAGAAACAGTAAATGCATTCTGGCAAATGGTGTGGCAAGAAAATATTAGTGCCATTATCATGCTTACTAAAACGTTCGATTTTGCCAAAGTAATGTGTGTTCAGTATTGGCCTCCAAATATGGAAATACATGAAACTTATGGTGATATACATATAAATATTGTACATGAGGAACAGCTTGCCAATTTTCATATTCGAACTTTTCATTTATACAAAGTCAACGAACTCAAGGAAATCATTAACGAACGTCTTATACTTCAATTCCATTACACAGAGTGGTATTCTCATTCATGCCCTTTTTCAAATGCACTTTTAGAGTTTAGGCGCCGAGTGCGTTTGGTGGTTGGTAACATTATTAAAGG
Source organism: Zeugodacus cucurbitae (assembly GCF_028554725.1). Lineage (NCBI taxonomy): Eukaryota > Metazoa > Arthropoda > Insecta > Diptera > Tephritidae > Zeugodacus > Zeugodacus cucurbitae. Next base: position 34,240,757 of record NC_071668.1, read on the forward strand.
TGACGATATTAAAGGACCAATGCTAGTTCATTGTAGCGATGACGGAGGTCGATCCGGTGTATACTTATCAATAGATGCTAATCTAGAGTTAGCAGAAGAAGAAGAATGTTTCAACGTGTTTGGTTATTTAAAAAAGCTTCGTCAATCGAGGAAGGGTCTTGTCGAAAATGTTGAACAATACAAATTTATTTATGATACACTGGAAGAGCATGAGATATGTGGGAAAACATGGTTTCCGGTATCAGAACTATCTGATCGACTTAAGGTTAAAGCCCGACGTAATCCTTTAACAAAGATGAATGAATATCAATTGGAATATGGTCAAATTTGTAAACAGATTCCTCGATTTTCAATAGGAGATTGTGCAGGTGGTCATAGAGCTGACAACAGGGATAAAAACCGTGATGTCCTGTGTGTTCCACCTGATAATTTTAGACCGTATTTAACCTCTTTTCAAGGTAATGCTTTCACAGACTACATAAATTCAGTTTTCGTAGATGGGTATACTAAACCAAGGGAGTACATAGTAACAGAATGGCCATTGAAACACACATTAGGAGAATTTTGGTCTCTCATATACGATCATGAATGTTCGGTTGTAGTAGTGCTGTGCCAACCTCCTCTTAATTCACAGAATTTTCCATCATTTTGGCCACATAAATCAAAAATGGAAAAATACGGACCGGTATTTTCGGTTCATAATATTTCATCTAAAACATATACTAATATCAAGCAATGGGAGTTCAAAATAAATAAAAAGATTGTGTCATTGACAGAAATGATGGCAGGTGTCAAAGCTCCTACAAAAACTGTTCAACTATTTCAGCTTACATGTTGGCCTATGGGACATAAAGTTCCAAATTCTACAAATTCATTAGTTTATTTAATGAATATGGTAGAGCTCTGGAGACAAAGAGTTGATTATGGTCCAGTTTGCGTTGTTTCTCCGGATGGTAGAAGCCGTGCTGGAGTATACTGTGCAGCTAACGCATGTATTGAGCAGGTTATTCAACATGAAGAAGTTGATGTATTCCAAGCAGTAAAAACCGTCCGGCGACACCGACCACAACTTGTGGAAAATATGACAGAATACAAATATTGTTATGATTTAGTTTTACATTATGTCCTTCACTTTCTAAATAAAACCAAATAAATGTATAGTATTTCATATTTACACTGATAAGGGAATTTGATTATTGTATTGTATATATATGTGCTTAAATAAACGTTTGAACGAAAAAATGTACCCTAAACTTTTTATGAAAATCTATTTAATGTTTAATAGTGAGTAAGCTATACTACTACTAGAAAGAGGAAATATTTGTGTGCATGTTTGTAATGAATAAACTCAAAAATTTCTAAAATTCTTTTACCATTGGAGAGCTACCCGAGTAACATAGGCTATATTTATTGCTAGAATCTCAAATTTCTGGAAGTAGTGCGCAGGTGAGGGTATCAAAAAGACTCCGTGGTGGAGAATCTTATTGTGAAACTGAAAATCGTCGTGCAAGTCAGTCTCTTTGCATCGTAATCGCATGTAACAAGCGCTCGCAGCTGCTTGCTGAACAAAATTTCAAAACCTCCGAAGTACGCGCTTGTGGGGCGAGTATTACGTTGTAGGTCATTGCAAATAAAATATTATTACATGTTCGAATTTTCCTCAAAATAGATTATTATTAATTTTATTATAAAAGTGAATTCGCTTATTCTTGCGAAATTCTTAATGGTAGCTCGCCGTTTGGTCTGTCAGCTGTTTAGCAACTAATGATCTGGCTTTGTTGCCAACATCAAAAATGAGTTCATGGGCTGTCTCAACACGCAAAAGAGCAGAGTTTCGTATCATGTTATTCACGATACACAATGCGGGAGACTATCTGCGAATATGAAAGCTTACTTCCTTTATTGCATATTATCTATTACATTCAACCCATATGTCACATGCAGAAGTTCACTTAAGTGAGGAAAGTTTCTGACTGTCATTCACTTGGGAGTGGCCAGAAACGATTCTTCTGGTCTTAGAACAAGTATCCTCTGGGTAGCCAACAGACATCCGTTCGGAGGTGAGCTTACGCGGCTGTGCGTAGAGTTTGCAACCCCTCACATAAAAACGAGTAACCGATGAACAGGAAACAACGGCCTCGGATAAGGAACCCCCATTTTGATGATGACCACAACAAACGTATTAAGGACTATGATTTAAGGGCAAGGAAAATCCATCACACTACTTGGCTGTCCCCGATCGAATCACTCGCAACCAGATCGATCACGTTGTAATAGATGGAAAACGCGTCTCCTGTGTTTTTGAAGAGCGTACGCTCCATGGTCCTAACATCTACTCGGACCACTATCTTGTAGCAGCTAAGATACGCACCGGACTCTGTGTAGAAAAGCGCACACGTCAACAAACACAAGTAAGGTTCGACATCGAGAACTACAATCACAACCGACAGCCGAACGATTTCCTCCTCGACTTGCACTCCTGCTCTCTGAGAGCAGTCATCAGCATCACGGTATAAGGGAACTGTGGGACGGCATATCAAACTCCTTACGTACAGCTGCAACCGAAACCATTGGCTTTCGGAAAAGTAAAAAAAACAGCTGGTATGATGAGGATTGTCGTCTCGCAGTGGAGAGAAAACAGAGACAGAGACAAAGACAACGGACACCAAAAAACTAGAGGTCATAATCAACTTTCAGCTCATTACAAATAAAATATAATTTCATGTTCGAATGATTCTCATTTTACTGTGTAAAAACTTATTACTTTTGACATGTTTATTCCATCCCGTGCGAGGCCAAAGCGGTCTGCTAGTTGATTTATAAATTTATAGTATAAAAATTTATACCTATTGTAATACATAGTTATTAATTTTAATAGCTGTGCCTAAACTGTTCTTTCTTTTAAGTTGATATTAATTAATTTATAGTTTATTTCCTTTTAAAGTTTCCAATAAACAATCAAATTTGAGCGCTTACACACGCGAAACAGGAGTTGATTTCGGGAATTCTTGGGTTATAGGAGAGGGGCGTCGAGGAGAGGAGAATCGCGCCGAGTCTCCAGTGTTCGGTAATCTTATCCGTAACAGTTCGCTGCTTTAAATTTAATGGGCCTAATCAGTGAACCTGCAGAGAATTCGATTTCGATACGATTAAGATTTTTGATCGAAAATGTTCATGCAATCATTGATTCCGTCGATAAACTGTTTTACCACAAAGTGAGAACGTAAAACTGTTTTATCGACCTTTATCGGCAAATGCGACAGTTTTGATAAAGAGTCTGTGCTTTTTGCTTTGTTCAGAAAAATTAAATCTAACCTTTAACTTTTGTGAAATTTCTTCCAAACAAATATTTAATTTGCCTGGGGCTCTTTGAGACAATTCTTTCGCTATTTTGAGGGGTAACTTTAAACATCTGTAATTTATTTTTGTTAGTATGTTTAGTCTCTGGTCTCTAAAATACCTATTAAAACATAATTTAGTCCGTCATCAGTAGCTATTTGCGTAAAAACTTCCAAATGGTTTATATCTTTTACATTTCTGCAACTCATTCATCAACGTATACATTTCGACCGAAATTTTTTGATTTTGCGGATTCAATGATTTCGAAATTCCGCTACTGCTAGCTAGTGACAGTTAGGCAAATTTCGACTTTTTTAACTCAATACTATATTGATTAATTTTTAATGTGCAATAGGATGTAGTGTCCCATAATATCACTCAGATGAATCCTTTCTAATTGCTACTATTTGTTATTCATTTTTTTTTTCATTTTTTGTAGAAGTAACTTGTCATTTTAGCTGAAGAAAATTGTGCAGAATATCTGCACATATAATTCCGACATAAGTCTCATTATTGAACCCGTTTCTATGAAAAAATGTGTCGAAACGATCGACAAATATTACGTTGAAATCATTTGAAATCATCGTATAGACGATTCAAATTATTAAAATTTTCGATAGAATTTAACAGCCCTATTCTGAAAAAACCTCATAACTGAGTTGTGAGGAAAAATTTGTGAGGTTTCTTGTGACGTATTTTTTTTGTGAGTCTATTCTGGCTCGAACCTCATAAGAAAAAAGCTTAAAAAAGTCACCAATTGAAGTGAAAAGCATTTTGCTGTCAAACAGTTGTTTCAAAAGAAATAAATTCAAAATAAATACAAATTGATGTAAAATTTGTAAACAAATGAAGCAAATGAAATTGCGTATTTACAGTCCAAAGTTAAAAAACAAAAGAATTATAAAACAAGTAAGGAAGATATGGTTTTAGACCCATAAGTGGGCGGAACCACGCCCATTTAAAATTTTGTATACCATTTTGAGAGCAGCTCTTCTGTACCATCTTCACAATGAAATTTAAGGTTTCTGGTGATGTTCTTTGCTGAACTTACTGCATTTTTAGTAATTTTCAATATAACCTTTGTATGGGAGGTGGGCGTGGTTATGACCCGATTTCCTTCATTTTTGGACGGTATAAGGTAGTACCTAAAAGAAACGACTCTAGAAAGTTTCCTTTATATAGCTTAATTAGTTTGCGAGATATCCTAAAAAAGAAATCAGCGGTTCCGGATTCAGATTACATTAATGCGTCTTATGTTGATAGCCTTTTAAAACCAAATGCTTACATTGTCTCGCAAGGTCCAGTGGAAGAAACAGTAAATGCATTCTGGCAAATGGTGTGGCAAGAAAATATTAGTGCCATTATCATGCTTACTAAAACGTTCGATTTTGCCAAAGTAATGTGTGTTCAGTATTGGCCTCCAAATATGGAAATACATGAAACTTATGGTGATATACATATAAATATTGTACATGAGGAACAGCTTGCCAATTTTCATATTCGAACTTTTCATTTATACAAAGTCAACGAACTCAAGGAAATCATTAACGAACGTCTTATACTTCAATTCCATTACACAGAGTGGTATTCTCATTCATACCCTTTTTCAAATGCACTTTTAGAGTTTAGGCGCCGAGTGCGTTTGGTGGTTGGTAACATTATTAAAGGTGACGATATTAAAGGACCAATGCTAGTTCATTGTAGCGATGACGGAGGTCGATCCGGTGTATACTTATCAATAGATGCTAATCTAGAGTTAGCAGAAGAAGAAGAATGTTTCAACGTGTTTGGTTATTTAAAAAAGCTTCGTCAATCGAGGAAGGGTCTTGTCGAAAATGTTGAACAATACAAATTTATTTATGATACACTGGAAGAGCATGAGATATGTGGGAAAACATGGTTTCCGGTATCAGAACTATCTGATCGACTTAAGGTTAAAGCCCGACGTAATCCTTTAACAAAGATGAATGAATATCAATTGGAATATGGTCAAATTTGTAAACATTTGTGCAGGTGGTCATAGAGCTGACAACAGGGATAAAAACCGTGATGTCCTGTGTGTTCCACCTGATAATTTTAGACCGTATTTAACCTCTTTTCAAGGTAATGCTTTCACAGACTACATAAATTCAGTTTTCGTAGATGGGTATACTAAACCAAGGGAGTACATAGTAACAGAATGGCCATTGAAACACACATTAGGAGAATTTTGGTCTCTCATATACGATCATGAATGTTCGGTTGTAGTAGTGCTGTGCCAACCTCCTCTTAATTCACAGAATTTTCCATCATTTTGGCCACATAAATCAAAAATGGAAAAATACGGACCTGTATTTTCGGTTCATAATATTTCATCTAAAACATATACTAATATCAAGCAATGGGAGTTCAAAATAAATAAAAAGATTGTGTCATTGACAGAAATGATGGCAGGTGTCAAAGCTCCTACAAAAACTGTTCAACCATTTCAGCTTACATGTTGGCCTATGGGACATAAAGTTCCAAATTCTACAAATTCATTAGTTTATTTAATGAATATGGTAGAGCTCTGGAGACAAAGAGTTGATTATGGTCCAGTTTGCGTTGTTTCTCCGGATGGTAGAAGCCGTGCTGGAGTATACTGTGCAGCTAACGCATGTATTGAGCAGGTTATTCAACATGAAGAAGTTGATGTATTCCAAGCAGTAAAAACCGTCCGGCGACACCGACCACAACTTGTGGAAAATATGACAGAATACAAATATTGTTATGATTTAGTTTTACATTATGTCCTTCACTTTCTAAATAAAACCAAATAAATGTATAGTATTTCATATTTACACTGATAAGGGAATTTGATTATTGTATTGTATATATATGTGCTTAAATAAACGTTTGAACGAAAAAATGTACCCTAAACTTTTTATGAAAATCTATTTAATGTTTAATAGTGAGTAAGCTATACTACTACTAGAAAGAGGAAATATTTGTGTGCATGTTTGTAATGAATAAACTCAAAAATTTCTAAAATTCTTTTACCATTGGAAAGCTACCCGAGTAACATAGGCTATATTTATTGCTAGAATCTCAAATTTCTGGAAGTAGTGCGCAGGTGAGGGTATCAAAGAGACTCCGTGGTGGAGAATCTTATTGTGAAACTGAAAATCGTCGTGCAAGTCAGTCTCTTTGCATCGTAATCGCATGTAACAAGCGCTCGCAGCTGCTTGCTGAACAAAATTTCAAAACCTCCGAAGTACGCGCTTGTGGGGCGAGTATTACGTTGTAGGTCATTGCAAATAAAATATTATTACATGTTCGAATTTTCCTCAAAATAGATTATTATTAATTTTATTATAAAAGTGAATTCGCTTATTCTTGCGAAATTCTTAATGGTAGCTCGCCGTTCGGTCTGTCAGCTGTTTAGCAACTAATGATCTGGCTTTTTGCCAACATCAAAAATGAGTTCATGGGCTGTCTCAACACGCAAAAGAGCAGAGTTTCGTATCATGTTATTCACGATACACAATGCGGGAGACTATCTGCGAATATGAAAGCTTACTTCCTTTGACCGTTTTCACACAGGCAATTTTTGTCGCGGCAATTCTTAGTTTTATAGGAGAGGGGGCGACCAAGGGAAGCGAGAGAGAGAGAAATTCTCGTCTCTTCGTCGCCCCCTCTCCTATAAAACTAAGAATTGCCGCGACAAAAATTGCCTGTGTGAAAACGGTCTTTATTGCATATTATCTATTACATTCAACCCATATGTCACATGCAGAAGTTCACTTAAGTGAGGAAAGTTTCTGACTGTCATTCACTTGGGAGTGGCCAGAAACGATTCTTCTGGTCTTAGAACAAGTATCCTCTGGGTAGCCAACAGACATCCGTTCGGAGGTGAGCTTACGCGGCTGTGCGTAGAGTTTGCAACCCCTCACATAAAAACGAGTAACCGATGAACAGGAAACAACGGCCTCGGATAAGGAACCCCCATTTTGATGATGACCACAACAAACGTATTAAGGACTATGATTTAAGGGCAAGGAAAATCCATCACACTACTTGGCTGTCCCCGATCGAATCACTCGCAACCAGATCGATCACGTTGTAATAGATGGAAAACGCGTCTCCTGTGTTTTTGAAGAGCGTACGCTCCATGGTCCTAACATCTACTCGGACCACTATCTTGTAGCAGCTAAGATACGCACCGGACTCTGTGTAGAAAAGCGCACACGTCAACAAACACAAGTAAGGTTCGACATCGAGAACTGCAATCACAACCGACAGCCGAACGATTTCCTCCTCGACTTGCACTCCTGCTCTCTGAGAGCAGTCATCAGCATCACGGTATAAGGGAACTGTGGGACGGCATATCAAACTCCTTACGTACAGCTGCAACCGAAACCATTGGCTTTCGGAAAAGTAAAAAAACAGCTGGTATGATGAGGATTGTCGTCTCGCAGTGGAGAGAAAACAGAGACAGAGACAAAGACAACGGACACCAAAAAACTAGAGGTCATAATCAACTTTCAGCTCATTACAAATAAAATATAATTTCATGTTCGAATGATTCTCATTTTACTGTGTAAAAACTTATTACTTTTGACATGTTTATTCCATCCCGTGCGAGGCCAAAGCGGTCTGCTAGTTGATTTATAAATTTATAGTATAAAAATTTATACCTATTGTAATACATAGTTATTAATTTTAATAGCTGTGCCTAAACTGTTCTTTCTTTTAAGTTGATATTAATTAATTTATAGTTTATTTCCTTTTAAAGTTTCCAATAAACAATCAAATTTGAGCGCTTACACACGCGAAACAAGAGTTGATTTCGGGAATTCTTGGGTTATAGGAGAGGGGCGTCGAGGAGAGGAGAATCGCGCCGAGTCTCCAGTGTTCGGTAATCTTATCCGTAACAGTTCGCTGCTTTAAATTTAATGGGCCTAATCAGTGAACCTGCAGAGAATTCGATTTCGATACGATTAAGATTTTTGATCGAAAATGTTCATGCAATCATAGATTCCGTCGATAAACTGTTTTACCACAAAGTGAGAACGTAAAACTGTTTTATCGACCTTTATCGGCAAATGCGACAGTTTTGATAAAGAGTCTGTGCTTTTTGCTTTGTTCAGAAAAATTAAATCTAACCTTTAACTTTTGTGAAATTTCTTCCAAACAAATATTTAATTTGCCTGGGGCTCTTTGAGACAATTCTTTCGCTATTTTGAGGGGTAACTTTAAACATCTCTAATTTATTTTTGTTAGTATGTTTAGTCTCTGGTCTCTAAAATACCTATTAAAACATAATTTAGTCCGTCATCAGTAGCTATTTGCGTAAAAACTTCCAAATGGTTTATATCTTTTACATTTCTGCAACTCATTCACCAACGTATACATTTCGACCGAAATTTTTTGATTTTGCGGATTCAATGATTTCGAAATTCCGCTACTGCTAGCTAGTGACAGTTAGGCAAATTTCGACTTTTTTAACTCAATACTATATTGATTAATTTTTAATGTGCAATAGGATGTAGTGTCCCATAATATCACTCAGATGAATCCTTTCTAATTGCTACTATTTGTTATTCATTTTTTTTCATTTTTTGTAGAAGTAACTTGTCATTTTAGCTGAAGAAAATTGTGCAGAATATCTGCACATATAATTCCGACATAAGTCTCATTATTGAACCCGTTTCTATGAAAAAATGTGTCGAAACGATCGACAAATATTACGTTGAAATCATTTGAAATCATCGTATTGACGATTCAAATTATTAAAATTTTCGATAGAATTTAACAGCCCTATTCTGAAAAAACCTCATAACTGAGTTGTGAGGAAAAATTTGTGAGTTTTCTTGTGACGTATATTTTGTGAGTCTATTCTGGCTCGAACCTCATAAGAAAAAAGCTTAAAAAAGTCACCAATTGAGGTGAAAAGCATTTTGCTGTCAAACAGTTGTTTCAAAAGAAATAAATTCAAAATAAATACAAATTGATGTAAAATTTGTAAACAAATGAAGCAAATGAAATTGCGTATTTACAGTCCAAAGTTAAAAAACAAAAGAATTATAAAACAAGTAAGGAAGATATGGTTTTAGACCCATAAGTGGGCGGAACCACGCCCATTTAAAATTTTGTATACCATTTTGAGAGCAGCTCTTCTGTACCATCTTCACAATGAAATTTAAGGTTTCTGGTGATGTTCTTTACTGAACTTACTGCATTTTTAGTAATTTTCAATATAACCTTTGTATGGGAGGTGGGCGTGGATTTCCTTCATATTTGGACGGTATAAGGTAGTACCTAAAAGAAACGACTCTAGAAAGTTTCCTTTATATAACTTAATTAGTTTGCGAGATATCCTAAAAAAGAAATCAGCGGTTCCGGATTCAGATTACATTAATGCGTCTTATGTTGATAGCCTTTTAAAACCAAATGCTTACATTGTCTCGCAAGGTCCAGTGGAAGAAACAGTAAATGCATTCTGGCAAATGGTGTGGCAAGAAAATATTAGTGCCATTATCATGCTTACTAAAACGTTCGATTTTGCCAAAGTAATGTGTGTTCAGTATTGGCCTCCAAATATGGAAATACATGAAACTTATGGTGATATACATATAAATATTGTACATGAGGAACAGCTTGCCAATTTTCATATTCGAACTTTTCATTTATACAAAGTCAACGAACTCAAGGAAATCATTAACGAACGTCTTATACTTCAATTCCATTACACAGAGTGGTATTCTCATTCATGCCCTTTTTCAAATGCACTTTTAGAGTTTAGGCGCCGAGTGCGTTTGGTGGTTGGTAACATTATTAAAGGTGACGATATTAAAGGACCAATGCTAGTTCATTGTAGCGATGACGGAGGTCGATCCGGTGTATACTTATCAATAGATGCTAATCTAGAGTTAGCAGAAGAAGAAGAATGTTTCAACGTGTTTGGTTATTTAAAAAAGCTTCGTCAATCGAGGAAGGGTCTTGTCGAAAATGTTGAACAATACAAATTTATTTATGATACACTGGAAGAGCATGAGATATGTGGGAAAACATGGTTTCCGGTATCAGAACTATCTGATCGACTTAAGGTTAAAGCCCGACGTAATCCTTTAACAAAGATGAATGAATATCAATTGGAATATGGTCAAATTTGTAAACAGATTCCTCGATTTTCAATAGGAGATTGTGCAGGTGGTCATAGAGCTGACAACAGGGATAAAAATCGTGATGTCCTGTGTGTTCCACCTGATAATTTTAGACCGTATTTAACCTCTTTTCAAGGTAATGCTTTCACAGACTACATAAATTCAGTTTTCGTAGATGGGTATACTAAACCAAGGGAGTACATAGTAACAGAATGGCCATTGAAACACACATTAGGAGAATTTTGGTCTCTCATATACGATCATGAATGTTCGGTTGTAGTAGTGCTGTGCCAACCTCCTCTTAATTCACAGAATTTTCCATCATTTTGGCCACATAAATCAAAAATGGAAAAATACGGACCTGTATTTTCGGTTCATAATATTTCATCTAAAACATATACTAATATCAAGCAATGGGAGTTCAAAATAAATAAAAAGATTGTGTCATTGACAGAAATGATGGCAGGTGTCAAAGCTCCTACAAAAACTGTTCAACTATTTCAGCTTACATGTTGGCCTATGGGACATAAAGTTCCAAATTCTACAAATTCATTAGTTTATTTAATGAATATGGTAGAGCTCTGGAGACAAAGAGTTGATTATGGTCCAGTTTGCGTTGTTTCTCCGGATGGTAGAAGCCGTGCTGGAGTATACTGTGCAGCTAACGCATGTATTGAGCAGGTTATTCAACATGAAGAAGTTGATGTATTCCAAGCAGTAAAAACCGTCCGGCGACACCGACCACAACTTGTGGAAAATATGACAGAATACAAATATTGTTATGATTTAGTTTTACATTATGTCCTTCACTTTCTAAATAAAACCAAATAAATGTATAGTATTTCATATTTACACTGATAAGGGAATTTGATTATTGTATTGTATATATATGTGCTTAAATAAACGTTTGAACGAAAAAATGTACCCTAAACTTTTTATGAAAATCTATTTAATGTTTAATAGTGAGTAAGCTATACTACTACTAGAAAGAGGAAATATTTGTGTGCATGTTTGTAATGAATAAACTCAAAAATTTCTAAAATTCTTTTACCATTGGAAAGCTACCCGAGTAACATAGGCAATACTTATTGCTAGAATCTCAAATTTCTGGAAGTAGTGCGCAGGTGAGGGTATCAAAAAGACTCCGTGGTGGAGAATCTTATTGTGAAACTGAAAATCGTCGTGCAAGTCAGTCTCTTTGCATCGTAATCGCATGTAACAAGCGCTCGCAGCTACTTGCTGAACAAAATTTCAAAACCTCCGAAGTACGCGCTTGTGGGGCGAGTATTACGTTGTAGGTCATTGCAAATAAAATATTATTACATGTTCGAATTTTCCTCAAAATAGATTATTATTAATTTTATTATAAAAGTGAATTCGCTTATTCTTGCGAAATTCTTAATGGTAGCTCGCCGTTCGGTCTGTCAGCTGTTTAGCAACTAATGATCTGGCTTTGTTGCCAACATCAAAAATGAGTTCATGGGCTGTCTCAACACGCAAAAGAGCAGAGTTTCGTATCATGTTATTCACGATACACAATGCGGGAGACTATCTGCGAATATGAAAGCTTACTTCCTTTATTGCATATTATCTATTACATTCAACCCATATGTCACATGCAGAAGTTCACTTAAGTGAGGAGAGATTCTGACTGTCATTCACTTGGGAGTGGCCAGAAACGATTCTTCTGGTCTTAGACCAAGTATCCTCTGGGTAGCCAACAGACATCCGTTCGGAGGTGAGCTTACGCGGCTGTGCGTAGAGTTTGCAACCCCTCACATAAAAACGAGTAACCGATGAACAGGAAACAACGGCCTCGGATAAGGAACCCCCATTTTGATGATGACCAAAACAAACGTATTAAGGACTATGATTTAAGGGCAAGGAAAATCCATCACACTACTTGGCTGCCCCGATCGAATCACTCGCAACCAGATCGATCACGTTGTAATAGATGGAAAACGCGTCTCCTGTGTTTTTGAAGAGCGTACGCTCGATGGTCCTAACATCTACTCGGACCACTATCTTGTAGCAACTAAGATACGCACCGGACTCTGTGTAGAAAAGCGCACACGTCAACAAACACAAGTAAGGTTCGACATCGAGAACTGCAATCACAACCGACAGCCGAACGATTTCCTCCTCGACTTGCACTCCTGCTCTCTGAGAGCAGTCATCAGCATCACGGTATAAGGGTACTGTGGGACGGCATATCAAACTCCTTACGTACAGCTGCAACCGAAACCATTGGCTTTCGGAAAAGTCAAAAAAACAGCTGGTATAATGAGGATTGTCGTCTCGCAGTGGAGAGAAAACAGACAGCCTACCTCGCAATGTTGTTATCGACCGCAACACGAGCGGGATGGGAATGATACCGAGAGCTGAAGAGAAAGAGGCCGAGATGCGTGAGTATGAAGAGCTTAACAAGCTGACTGACAGGGGTAATGCTCGAAAATTTTACGAAAAGATCCGGCGACTAACTGAAGGTTTCAAGACCGCAGCACACTCCTGTAGGACCCCCAGAGGTGATCTTATTGTTGATGACCAGAGTATACTGTGTTTGTGGAGGGAATACTTCTCCAGCCTGCTGAATGGCATTGAAAAGGATCGATGACGATGGAACAGATGTTCCATTGCCCGACTTGAAGAACAACAAGGCGGCGGGGGCCGATGGATTGCCGGCCGAACTATTCAATCCAATTCAAGTTTTTCTCTTCGCATCGCAATCGCGTGCCAGAAAGTCGTGTAAAGAGCGCTCGTAGCGGCTTGCTGAACAAAATTTCAAAACATCCATGTACGCGCATGAGAGTCGAGTAACGAGTGTGCAGCGGCTTGAAGAACAAACAATTTGTAATATACTAGCTCGCACTAGGGCGTCGAACTCTAAGCGTTCCCAACGCCTTCATAATCAGAGAGAAAGACAACGAGACACCAAAAAACTAGAGGTCATAATTAACTTTCAGCTCATTACAAATAAAATATAATTTCATGTTCGAATGATTCTCATTTTACTTTTTTGAAATAAATCAACGCAAGAAATGGCAAAATACATACATATGTATGGGAGAGTGTGTAAAAACTTATTACTTTTGACATGTTTATTCCATCCCGTGCGAGGCCAAAGCGGTCTGCTAGTTGATGTATAAATTTATAGTATAAAAATTTATACCTATTGTAATACATAGTTATTAATTTTAATAGCTGTGCCTAAACTGTTCTTTCTTTTAAGTTGATTTTAATTAATTTATAGTTTATTTCCTTTTAAAGTTTCCAATAAACAATCAAATTTGAGCGCTTACACACGCGAAACAGGAGTTGATTTCGGGAATTCTTGGGTTATAGGAGAGGGGCGTCGAGGAGAGGAGAATCGCGCCGAGTCTCCAGTGTTCGGTAATCTTATCCGTAACAGTTCGCTGCTTTAAATTTAATGGGCCTAATCAGTGAACCTGCAGAGAATTCGATTTCGATACGATTAAGATTTTTGATCGAAATTGTTCATGCAAACATTGATTCCGTCGATAAACTGTTTTACCACAAAGTGAGAACGTAAAACTGTTTTATCGACCTTTATCGGCAAATGCGACAGTTTTGATAAAGAGTCTGTGCTTTTTGCTTTGTTCAGAAAAATTAAATCTAACCTTTAACTTTTGTGAAATTTCTTCCAAACAAATATTTAATTTGCCTGGGGCTCTTTGAGACAATTCTTTCGCTATTTTGAGGAGTAACTTTAAACATCTGTAATTTATTTTTGTTAGTATGTTTAGTCTCTGGTCTCTAAAATACCTATTAAAACATAATTTAGTCCGTCATCAGTAGCTATTTGCGTAAAAACTTCCAAATGGTTTATATCTTTTACATTTCTGCAACTCATTCCCCAACGTATACATTTCGACCGAAATTTTTTGATTTTGCGGATTCAATGATTTCGAAATTCCGCTACTGCTAGCTAGTGACAGTTAGGCAAATTTCGACTTTTTTAACTCAATACTATATTGATTAATTTTTAATGTGCAATAGGATATAGTGTCCCATAATATCACTCAGATGAATCCTTTCTAATTGCTACTATTTGTTATTCATTTTTTGTAGAAGTAACTTGTCATTTTAGCTGAAGAAAATTGTGCAGAATATCTGCACATATAATTCCGACATAAGTCTCATTATTGAAACCGTTTCTATGAAAAAATGTGTCGAAACGATCGACAAATATTACGTTGAAATCATTTGAAATCATCGTATTGACGATTCAAATTATTAAAATTTTCGATAGAATTTAACAGCCCTATTCTGAAAAAACCTCATAACTGAGTTGTGAGAAAAAATTTGTGAGGTTTCTTGTGACGTATATTTTGTGAGTCTATTCTGGCTCGAACCTCATAAGAAAAAAGCTTAAAAAAGTCACCAATTGAGGTGAAAAGCATTTTGCTGTCAAACAGTTGTTTCAAAAGAAATAAATTCAAAATAAATACAAATTGATGTAAAATTTGTAAACAAATGAAGCAAATGAAATTGCGTATTTACAGTCCAAAGTTAAAAAACAAAAGAATTATAAAACAAGTAAGGAAGATATGGTTTTAGACCCATAAGTGGGCGGAACCACGCCCATTTAAAATTTTGTATACCATTTTGAGAGCAGCTCTTCTGTACCATCTTCACAATGAAATTTAAGGTTTCTGGTGATGTTCTTTACTGAACTTACTGCATTTTTAGTAATTTTCAATATAACCTTTGTATGGGAGGTGGGCGTGGATATGACCCGATTTCCTTCATTTTTGGACGGTATAAGGTAGTACCTAAAAGAAACGACTCTAGAAAGTTTCCTTTATATAGCTTAATTAGTTTGCGAGATATGTACAAAAAACTTAGTAGTGGGCGGGGCCACGCCCAATTCCCCAAAAAAATTACATCCAAATATGCCCCTTCCTAGAACAATCCTTTGTACTAAATTTTCGGTTATCGTCATTTTGTGGTCGTGGCAGTGGTCCGATTACGCACATTTTCGAACTTAACCTTCTTATGGTGCAACTCGTAGCAACTTTGTTGCGAGAGTATAAAAATAACCTGGGTGTAAATCATCGTCTATAGAGGCTGTGTGTCAGTGTCCTTTCTTCTTCTTAACTGGCGTAGAAACCGCTTACGCGGTTATAGCCGAGTCCACAACAGTGCGCCACGCATCTCTCCTTTTGGCAGTTTGGCGCCAATTGGTAATACCAAGTGAAGACAGGTTCTTCTCCACCTGGTCCTTCCACCGGAGTGGAGGTCTCCCTCTTCCTCGGCTTCCACCAGCGGGTACTGCATCGAAAACTTTCAGAGCTGGGGCACTTTCATCCATTCGAACAACATGACCCAGCCAGCGTAGCCGCTGTCTTTTTATTCGCTGGACTATGTCTATGTCGTCGAACAACACATACAGCTCATCATTCCATCTTCTGCGGTATTCGCCGTTGCCAATGTTTAAGGGACCGATCTTCCGCAAAACCTTTCTCTCGAAAATTCCTAGTGCCGTCTCATCGGATGTTGATACCGTCCACGCTTCTGCACCATAAAGTAGGACGGGAATGATGAGGGACTTGTCGAGTTTAGTTTTTGTTCGTCGAGAGAGGACTTTACTTTTCAATTGCCTACTCAGTCCATAGTAGCACCTGTTGGTAAGAGTGATTCTGCGTTGGATTTCAAGGCTGACATTATTATCGGTGTTAATGTTGGTTCCTAGGTATACGAAATTATCTACAACTTCAAAGTTATGACTGTCAACAGTGACGTGGGAGCCAAGACGCGAATGCGCTGACTGTTTGTTTGATGACAGGAGATATTTCGTCTTGTCCTCGTTCACCACCAGACCCATACGTTTCGCTTCCTTATCCAGTCTGGAGAAAGCAGAACTAACGGCGCGGTTGTTGTTTCCAATGATATCGATATCATCGGCGTACGCCAGTAGCTGTACACTCTTATAGAAGATTGTACCTTCTCTGTTTAGCTCTGCAGCTCGTATTATTTTCTCCAGCATCAGGTTAAAGAAATCACACGAGAGTGAGTCACCTTGTCTGAAACCTCGTCTGGTATCGAACGGCTCGGAGAGGTCCTTCCCGATCCTGACGGAGCTTTTGGTGTTGCTCAACGTCAGCTTACACAGCCGTATTAGTTTTGCGGGGATACCAAATTCAGACATCGCGGCATAAAGGCAGCTCCTTTTCGTGCTGTCGAAAGCAGCTTTAAAGTCGACAAAGAGATGGTGTGTGTCGATCCTCTTTTCACGGGTCTTCTCCAAGATTTGGCGCATGGTGAATATCTGGTCAGTTGTTGATTTTCCAGGTCTAAAGCCACACTGATAAGGTCCAATCAGTTTGTTGACGGTGGGCTTTAGTCTTTCACACAGTACGCTCGATAGAACCTTATAAGCGATGTTAAGGAGGCTTATCCCACGATAGTTGGCGCAGATTGTGGGGTCTCCCTTTTTGTGGATTGCGAAGTCGATCAGCCTCAGACCGTTTGGCGATGTTTCGTCATGGAGGCTGAATTTTCCGACTGTTGTGCCAAAGACACCTTCTTTACCCACCCTAGCGTTGAAATCGCCAAGCACGATTTTGACATCCTGGCGGGGGCAGCGCTCATAGGTACGTTCTAGGCGCTCATAGAAGGTATCTTTGATCACTTCGTCCTTCTCTTCCGTCGGGGCGTGGGCGCAAATCAGCGATATGTTGAAGAACCTCGCTTTAATGCGGATTGTGGCTAGACGTTCATCCACCGGAGTGAATGCCAGGACTCGACGATGGAGTCTCTCTCCCACCACGAATCCCACACCGAATTTGCGCTCCTTTATATGGCCGCTGTAGTAGATGTCACAAGGACCCACCTTCTTCCGTCCTTGTCCCGTCCATCGCATTTCTTGGATTGCGGTGATGTCAGCCTTTACTCTTACGAGGACATCAACCAGCTGGGCAGAGGCACTTTCCCAATTAAGGGTCCGGACATTCCAGGTGCATGCATGTGTCCTTTGCTTTACAAAAATAATGCGTCCTTATCGGATCGTAGATGTGGTTGGCAGCAAATCGCTCAACAAATGAAAATGCAAGGTACGTCCATATTGCTCCAGATTCGGTTGAACACAATTATTCGATAACTGAACATTTATAGAGGCCATTTTTTTCAAAGAACAATTCCTCCATGCTCGTTATAGCACGCAAATATTTTCACATTTGTTTACAAATATTGCTAAAAACCAAAACAAACACAGATGTTTTTGTAATGTGATGGCTGCTTTCACACGTGACAGATATTTGAGAAAATTGTGAGCATTTGAGCTTTTGATTTTTCTCCAGAATAAGGTAATCATCACAAAATCCAAAACCCTCACAATAGTGAGTGTGGTGATTTTTGTGAGGGCATGAGAATAGGGCTGTAAGTTTCTTTCAACTCGAATAAAAACTCTACGCGGCATTTAGATGTCCGCTATTTCGAAATCATTGAAACCGTAAAAACGAACATTTTCATCGCAATCAATCCGTTGATAAGTGAGTGGCGGAAATTTGAATTTTCACAAAGGCAACAACATAAATATACATTTTTGGGAATAACTTTCAAAAAGTTAAACGCTGTAGGCCTTCCAATTATGGACAAAACTGTATGACATCACGTGAATTTAACGTTTAGCATGCAATATTGATGTATTTCGATCCCAAAAATATTTAAATATTTCGAAATCCAGATAACGGATCGCGTGATAAATATTGAACGTCTAGCATATTTTATGATTTACATGTCGAATTGGTGAAGGACAATAGTACCAAAATTTTAAAATCAACTATATTCTAATAAAATTAACATTAATTATAATGTTTCTTCTTCTTCTTCTTGACTGGCGTAGAAACTGCTTACGCGGTTATAGCCGAGTCCACAACAGCGCGCCACGCATCTCTCCTTGTGGCAGTTTGGCGTCAATCGGTAATACCAAGTGAAGACAGGTCCTTCTCCACCTGGTCCTTCCATCGGAATGGAGGTCTCCCTCTTCCTCGGCTTCCACCAGCGGGTACTGCATGGAAAACTTTCAGAACTGGGGCACTTTCGTCCATTCGAACAACATGACCCACCGTCGGGCGTGGGCGCAAATAAGCGATATGTTGAAGAACATCGCTTTGATGCGGATTGTGGCTAGACGTTCATCCACTGGAGTGAATGCCAGGACTCGACAACGGAGTCTCTCTCCCACCACGAATCCCACACCGAATTTGGCCTTTATATGGCCGCTGTAGAAGATGTCACCTTCTTCCGTCCTTGTCCCGTCCATCTCATTTCTTGGATTGCGGTGACGTCAGCCTTTACTCTTACGAGGACATCAACCAGATGGGTGCAGAAGGTGCCTCTGACCTTCCCAATTAAGGTGCAGGACATTCCAGGAGAATGCCCTTAAATCATAGTCCTTTATACGTTTGCCGTGGTCGTCATCAAAAGGGGGGTGTCTCATCCGAGGCTGTTGTCTCTTATTCATTGGTTATTCGTTTTTATGTGGTGAGTCCCGAACCCTGCGCACAACCTCATAAGCGGGATTCGCCTTCTCAATTTAGCTCGCTTCCAGACGGATGTCTGTTGGCTACCCAGAGTATACTTGGTCTAAGACTGGCAGTCGTGAGCTGCTTGAGCCACATGCAAAAGAATCGTTCCAGGCCACTCCCAAGTGAATGGCAGTCAGAAACTTTCCTCACTTACGTGAACTTCTACATATGACTCCATCCTCCTATAATGTTTACAAGAAGAATCTTTGCCAGAGCTATTCAACTCATCTGCCAACGGTTTTTTTGATAACGTCCAAATATTGGATGCTTATAAGGAATTGATGTGGAAGCAAAAACAAGAGCATGAGTTTCTTCGGTTTTCTGCCGACATTTTCTAAAAAAATTAAGGAAAAATAAACATAAACATTTTTAAAATATTTTGTATTGTGAAAACACAACTAGTGTCGTATACTAGTACTCTATATATCAATACTCCCTATAGATCGCGATCCTAATATCACGGTAAATATGAACAGGCTCCATAGATTTGTGCTGATTTCAAGTTCTCAACTAGGAAAATAATATTAAAATACATTTGTGGAACAGGGAGTGAGCCCTTGATCAAAGTATCTTTAAGTTCAGTTACATAGTTTATATTTTGTACACTTAAAGACCAAATAACAATAAAAAGCAAGATGGAGGACATATCATCAAAATTTCTAAACACGCATTTGACACAGAAAAAACCTATTTCAAATATTTGCATTAAAGAAGGAAAAAGACCAAACAATTTAAGTTTTCAAACAAAACTTGTAGAAAAAAACGTTTTACAAACGTAGTAAGTGGTTAAGCTGTTTATCGGCGAATTATTGTTTGTAGATTTGTATGTATGTTTGTATTAAAAAAACTCAAAAACTGCTGTGCAGATTTCAAAAATTCTTTCACCATTGGAAAGCTACATTCACCCCGAGTAACAAAGGCTATATTTTTTGTTAGAATATTAACTTTTTGGAAATAGTTCCCAGGTGAGGGTATCAAAAAAACTCCGTGATGGAGAATCTTAATCTGAAACTGAAAATCGCTTGCAAGTCTTTCTCATCGCATCGCAATCGCGTGCCAGAAAATCGTGTAAAGAGCGCTCGTAGCGGCTTGCTGAACAAAATTTCAAAACATCCAAGTACGCGCATGAGAGTCGAGTAACGAGTGTGCAGCGGCTTGAAGAACAAACTATTTGTAATATACTAGCTCGCACTAGGGCGTCGAACTCTAAGCGTTCCCAACGCCTTCATAATCAGAGAGAAAGACAACGGACACCAAAAAACTAGAGGTCGTAATCAAGTTTCAGCTCATTACAAATAAAATATAATTTCATGTTCGAATGATTCTCATTTTACTTTTTTGAAATAAACCGACGCAAGAAACGGCAACATACATACATATGTATGGGAGAGTGTGTAAAAACTTATTACTTTTGAAATGTTTATTTCATCCCGTGCGAGGCCGGAGCGGTCTGCTAGTTGAAGTATAAATTTATAGTATAAAAATTTATACCTATCGTAATACATAGTTATTAATTTTAATGGCTGTGCCTGAACTGTTCTTTCTTTTAAGTTGATATTAATTAATTTATAGTTTATTTCCTTATAAAGTTTCCAATAAACAATCAAATTTGAGCGCTTACACACGCGAAACAGGAGTTGATTTCGGGAATTCTCGGGTTATAGGAGAGGGCCGCCGAGGAGAGGAGAATCGCGCCGAGTCTCCAGTGTTCGGTAATCTTATCCGTAACAGTTCGCTGCTTTAAATTTAATGGGCCTAATCAGTGAACCTGCAGAGAATTCGATTTCTATACGATAAAGATTTTTGATCGAAAATGTTCATGCAATCATTGATTCCGTCGATAAACTGTTTTACCACAAAGTGAGAACGTAAAACTGTTTTATCGACCTTTATCGGCAAATGCGACAGTTTTGATAAAGAGTCTGTGCTTTTTGCTTTGTTCAGAAAAATTAAATCTAACCTTTAACTTTTGTGAAATTTCTTCCAAACAAATATTTAATTTGCCTGGGGCTCTTTGAGACAATTCTTTCGCTATTTTGAGGGGTAACTTTAAACATCTGTAATTTATTTTTGTTAGTATGTTTAGTCTCTGGTCTCTAAAATACCTATTAAAACATAATTTAGTCCGTCATCAGTAGCTATTTGCGTAAAAACTTCCAAATGGTTTATATCTTTTACATTTCTGCAACTCATTCATCAACGTATACATTTCGACCGAAATTTTTTGATTTTGCGGATTCAATGATTTCGAAATTCCGCTACTGCTAGCTAGTGACAGTTAGGCAAATTTCGACTTTTTTAACTCAATACTATATTGATTAATTTTTAATGTGCAATAGGATGTAGTGTCCCATAATATCACTCAGATGAATCCTTTCTAATTGCTACTATTTGTTATTCATTTTTTGTAGAAGTAACTTGTCATTTTAGCTGAAGAAAATTGTGCAGAATATCTGCACATATAATTCCGACATAAGTCTCATTATTGAACCCGTTTCTATGAAAAAATGTGTCGAAACGATCGACAAATATTACATTGAAATCATTTGAAATCATCGTATTGACGATTCAAATTATTAAAATTTTCGATAGAATTTAACAGCCCTATTCTGAAAAAACCTCATAACTGAGTTGTGAGGAAAAATTTGTGAGGTTTCTTGTGACGTATATTTTGTGAGTCTATTCTGGCTCGAACCTCATAAGAAAAAAGCTTAAAAAAGTCACCAATTGAAGTGAAAAGCATTTTGCTGTCAAACAGTTGTTTCAAAAGAAATAAATTCAAAATAAATACAAATTGATGTAAAATTTGTAAACAAATGAAGCAAATGAAATTGCGTATTTACAGTCCAAAGTTAAAAAGCAAAAGAATTATAAAACAAGTAAGGAAGATATGGTTTTAGACCCATAAGTGGGCGGAACCACGCCCATTTAAAATTTTGTATACCATTTTGAGAGCAGCTCTTCTGTACCATCTTCACAATGAAATTTAAGGTTTCTGGTGATGTTCTTTGCTGAACTTACTGCATTTTTAGTAATTTTCAATATAACCTTTGTATGGGAGGTGGGCGTGGTTATGACCCGATTTCCTTCATTTTTGGACGGTATAAGGTAGTACCTAAAAGAAACGACTCTAGAAAGTTTCCTTTATATAGCTTAATTAGTTTGCGAGATATCCTAAAAAAGAAATCAGCGGTTCCGGATTCAGATTACATTAATGCGTCTTATGTTGATAGCCTTTTAAAACCAAATGCTTACATTGTCTCGCAAGGTCCAGTGGAAGAAACAGTAAATGCATTCTGGCAGTAAATGCATTCTCTCTTACCGAGAGTGTCCAAGATGCAAACAGGACGGTACGAACTTGGTTCTCCAGCTGGTTTATTTGGTTTCTGTAAAAGAACCAATCTCTGCTTCTTCCATATTTTTGGAAACACACCTTCTCGAAGACAGCGGGTAAAAAATTCTGAGAAGGGACCTGGGTCATGTTTTATAGCAATTTTTAAGGCCTTGTTGGGGATTCCATCCAAACCTCGTGTTTTGTTGTTTCCAAACCTTTCTGCTGCTTGTATCACTTCCTCATCGGTGACCAATGGTGCGTCCATTTTCGCCGACGTGTTTGCTAGTAGTGGTCGCTCGTTCGTTTGTTTAGGGAAAAGAGTTTCAACAACGGTTTTTAAAAGTGTGGGACAAGTTGGTGCTTTCCCCTTGTCACCTTTAACTTTTTTCATTACAACTCTGTATGCATCGCCCCAGGGATTTTCGTCAATATTTTCGCAGAGCTCTTTGAAACATGAGAGTTTGCTCGTTTTTATTTCTTTCTTAAGCTCGTGTCTTTTCTTTTTAAAGCATTCGTGCAAATTTGCGTACTCAGGCGATCTACGTCTTCTCTGGCAGTTTCTCCTAGCGTGGTTGCATTCATGTCTTATGAAAACACATTTGTATCATATTTAAATAAACAGTTTAAAATTTTCGTCTATCTGAAATAAAAACAAATTGAGTGAATGATTAAAAAAATGTGTGTATGCGATGTTTTCATCAAAAGTTTCTTTTATTGCGAAAATGATTATTGCTTTTATTGTACATTAACATTAATTAAGCACTAATCTTGACTTTAACTCTTCGTTTTGGTTTTATTGTTTTGTACTACTGCGAAATTTGTCAGTTTTTCTTGCGTTGTTTGTACTGGTCGCGTGTTTGGCGGTCTTTATTGCGTCACGCAACAGGAAATTAAAACCCCAAAAAGCTAACTGTAATCGAATGGCGTAATCTTGTATTCTGTCATTCTTACCTATGACTTGCTGGGTATTAATCGAAATTTTTTCTGTCTTATAAGGAGTGAATATTGCTTCAAATTTGATATAGAAAAACACAAAACCACTATCTCCAATAACTTCAGAGGTATGATTCTTCAGGTGAACAGTGTTGCGTGGGTATTTAAATATCCATCGGGCAGAATGGCACACCTGTGCTTTGGCGCCATTAGATTATTGGTATGGTAAATAAGAGGAATCGGACGTGGCGGACGCCCCCTAAATAGCGGTAACCGAAAATCAATAAAGTGTTATACCTTAGCTATAAATAAAGCTATGAAAATTAGATTTGGTACGGAGGATCACACTAGGCAGTAGTATATTGGGATATACATTTCTTGGGAATGTGGCGAAGACCTCGTTACCTAGTATTTTGTATCTTTCCCGTAAGCAGCTAAAGCTATATCAACCACTTTCTAAAGTCATTTAATTTAGCTTCATCATTTTGTAGTGCCAAAATCGAATTATAATCAGGGTTACCTCTCATACAAAGGTTATGTTGAAAACTAATAAACAACACTAATTAATTCAGTAAGGAAATATCAGACAAGTAAAATTTTAATGTTTTTTTACAGAAGTACTGCACTGAAATCTGTATAACAAGTAAGAGCGCTGAGTTCAATATGTGCGCTATCTGGGGCCTTGAAAAGTTATAGTCCGTTTTCGACAATATTTTCACAAGTGAAGCCACGGGTCATATACAGTACTTTTGTTTTATTTCGCTTGCCTCATTGGTACCTCATGTATATCTTAAAAAGTGAAGGAATAAGATGGAATTCAAAATTGAGTTTTATGGGAAGTTGTCGTGGTTGTTAACCGATTTCATCCATTTTCCAAACGTGTCATCAAGGTGTCAAGAAAATATTATATACCGAATTTCATTGAAATCGGTTGAGTAGTTGCTGAGATATGGTTTTACGCCCATTTCCATTTTGAAAAAAATTCTGAGTGCAGCTTCTTTCTGCTGTAAAATTTAGTGTTTCTGACGTGTTTCGTTAGTGAGTTAACGCACTTTTAGTAATTTTCAACCCAACCTTTGTATGGGAGGTGGGCGTGGTTATTATCCGATTTCTTTCATTTTTGGACTGTATTAAGAAGTGTCTAAAAGAAATGACTGCAGAAAGTTTTGTTTATATTTACTTTTAATGTATTGGCTTGCGAGATATATACAAATAACCAATTTGGGGGCGGGGTTACGTCCATTTATCCAAAAAAAAAATACATCCAAATATGCCCCTTACTAGTGCGATACTTATTCCAAATTTTACTTTTATAACTTTATTTATGGCTTAGTAATGACACTGGCCGTGACAGTGGTCCTATTATGGCCATTTTCGCAAGTAACCCAAGAGTTTAAAAATATTAAAGGTGCGTGACTCCGCACACTGGGGGCCAAAAACCATATCTCAGAAACTACTCGCCCAATTTCAACGTAATTCGGTTCGTAACATTTTTTTGGCATGCTAAGCTAATGTTTGTAATTTTTTATTAAAAATATCGAAATACTTAGTAGGTTGCAATAGATGTACATTGTAGAAGAGAGAGTAAGGAAGGCCTAACTTCCTCTCTTATGCACTGGTGCTAGAAACACGAAAGCCAATATAAAGGGTTCGGCTTATTACCACGCTTTGCATAACGGGAGCACATCGCCGGATAACTGCTGTATACTTCATATAGGGGTTTTTGGAATTTGGAAAAGCCCTTGAGGTATTCTTAAATTCTTTCCCAGGTTGGTGTAAAGTCAACATATACCTATCCTGATTTTGCATATTGGCCAAAAGCATTTTGTGTAGCTGTGTAGGAGCAGTGAGTACAGAGCTGAGAAGTGGCAAATCAAAGCTGTCATCGATTGGTCACTTTTCTGCTCGCTATCTTTGGGCGCTGCTTGCCTGACAAAAATTTTACATGTGAAAGCAACAACAAAGATATCTAGTTGAATTCGTGCTGGAGAGTATGCGAATACCTCATTAAAATTTCAATAGTCGCTTGCTGAGTGCTACCAAGTTTTGTTTTACTCATTTTAGAACCATTTTACTATTGTGAACGGCTCAAAGAACAAATTACTGTCAAAATATTAAAAATTGTTATCCACAAATTTGAAATTGAAAAGGGCAGGCGAAGATAAATCGTTAGTATTTTTGTGTTGAATTTATTGAATAAAAAACTTGAATAAAAATTAAATTTGTTGCAGAAAACGTTAGACATAGACGGTGGTTGAAGAGTTCAGTGCGACCAAGAACCTACAATTCGATTTCAGTGCTGCCAGTTTGTATGGAAATTTGGAAAGTTTGTTTGACTGGGTTGTCTATAGCAGTTAGCCAATCGATGACAGCTAATATAATCCTAATATTTCGCTACAAATAATTTAATTATCAAGACAAGGTAAATTGCCTGCCGAATTGCCCAGTAATTGTGAACCGTATGTTTTTCATATCGATTAAAATTCAAGAATACTAAATAAGTTTCTACTTAATGTGTTGAAGGTAAGAATTTTAAGTTTTGATTGAAATTCATGGCTTTGTTATTTAGAATTTTAAATGAATTTTACTAAATGTGTGTGAAAAACCTTAAATTGCTATTAACTGGCGCATAGAAACAAACAACATTAACATGTCTTGTAAGATATGTATGATTTAAGGTTGGCATAAAAGTTTCAAAAATGTTGCTGCAAAATGTTTTATACAAAGATTAGTTAAAATTTTATATGTGGAATCGGAATATTTATAAATGCATGATTAATGTGTTTACTTAAATATATGGCGGTAACGAGTAATTACCTAGTTCCTTCTTGTATAAATTGTAGAACGGAATCAGCAAGATTCCCAATTCTTTGGGGCCACAGTCTGATATTGGGTTTGGCGGTATGAGTATGTGTTAATAAAGATAAGATATATGTATAAATATATAAATGTAAAGCAACGCAGGCTTATAGCCTTTGAGATATTTTCATTTAAAAGTTCAATTATTGTTAAACTAATACTTGCTTCACTATGTTCCATTTATCAATTAATATATTGAAATATTATAATGTTTGTAATTAGACGGCCGTTTTTAAGCAAAAAGTTTATTTTCAACAAAATGAAACTATATTTCGAATTCACACACTCATTATCATTAAACCACATTTTTCTCAAACACGTGTGTGTGATTTCACATATTTTTTTTTATATGACTATCACTTTAAGACACACGTTTCACAATTCTTTTAAGCAATTCCTGAAGTATGCTTCGGATGATTGTTTTGCTAAAATCTCCAAAATTAATGTTCTTTTCCTAAATGTAATTCTTTTCAGCAGAATTACATTTAGGAGGATCAAAACGTACTTTGTTGAATTCATATTACTCTGTTACGACGTACCCTGAATAGAAGCTCCACTCCATTATTGGGCCCTCCAATTAACCTTCCAAATCCGAAATTGCTCCGTGAATCTTTGATCCTCCCCCAACCTAATGATCTTCAGATTAAACTGGTTAGAAGTTTTTCCATCTTTTTACTTTCTTTAACCCCAGATGGTCATCCTTCGTCAAAATGACTACGAACTATTTTATTTTCACTGTAAATATGTTTTTAGAAGACTGTGAATTATTAAGTTTAAGTGAAAAGAATATAAGTTTTCCTTTTAATTTTTGATGAAAATGGATTTGAAATAAGTCGTCATATTGACGAAGGATGACGTTAATGTACAAAAAAAAGGATGACCGTCCAGGGTTAAATATTTTTTGTTTTAAACTCAAAAATATTTGAAAGTATTAAAAACCATCGTTTTGGGGGAAAACTTTAGTATACCGTCCCACGATTTCGGGGTTAAAATAGATATGGGCGGATAGAGGGGGATCTCCAGATCACGAATATATATAATTATTGCCGCCGCAAACTTATAGTTTCTGAGTTATTTGCAATTTAAGATTTAAAATTAACAATTTTCAACACGTTATTTCTCACTGTATATTGAATTGTTCACATATATTTTGCACTTTAAATATATTTACACTTCATTAATTTGTTTCTACATATTTATTTTTAACAAATTATATCAAAATTTGCTGTAAATAAACATTTAATTTTATGCAGAATTCTGTTTATTTGTAAAATAACAAAACGGTTGCAAGATGACAGAACATAAGTGTTGCCACATGCATCGATTAAAAATAATCAAAATGAATAAAATTCCCAAAATGAAGAAAACAAATACCCAATAAATAGTTATTAAGTAAACATTCTAACTACAAAAAAATACCAAGGTTTCAAAATTTATAAGTGCTTCAAAAAAATAACCATGGTCGAGCCAACACCGGGGATTATCAAAGAGGTGGAATAACAAGTTCTTCTGCGTAGAACTACTTTCTGCAGAGGCGGCCTTCGGCCGCGCTTCAAAAAAATAACCCTGGTCGAGCCAACACCGGGAGTTATCAAAGAGGTGGAATAACAAGTTCTTCCGCGTAGAACTACTTTCTGCAGAGGCGGCCTTCGGCCGCGCTTCAAAAAAATAACCCTGGTCGAGCCAATACCGGGAGTTATCAAAGAGGTGGAATAACAAGTTCTTCCGCGTAGAACTACTTTCTGCAGAGGCGGCCTTCGGCCGCGCTTCAAAAAAATAACCCTGGTCGAGCCAATACCGGGAGTTATCAAAGAGGTGGAATAACAAGTTCTTCCGCGTAGAACTACTTTCTGCAGAGGCGGCCTTCGGCCGCGCTTCAAAAAAATAACCCTGGTCGAGCCAATACCGGGAGTTATCAAAGAGGTGGAATAACAAGTTCTTCCGCGTAGAACTACTTTCTGCAGAGGCGGCCTTCGGCCGCGCTTCAAAAAAATAACCCTGGTCAAGCCAACACCGGGAGTTATCAAAGAGGTGGAATAACAAGTTCTTCCGCGTAGAACTACTTTCTGCAGAGGCGGCCTTCGGCCGCGCTTCAAAAAAATAACCCTGGTCGAACCAACACCGGATATTATCAAAATATGGGAAATAATAAAATAATTTACATTACACATTACATGCATTATGTTTATTGTATTTGGGATATAATCTTTCTTTTTCATTATTGTGATTCTTATAATTCGTTTACAAAATATGTGATATGGTAACACCTATTTTGTATCAGAATGCAACCCTTTTTTATTGTAAAAATAAACAAAATTGTGCAAAAAGTAAAATGCTTATTTACAGCATATTTTAATATAATTGGTTAAAAATAAATATTTATAAACAAATGTGTGAAGTGTAAATATATTTAAAGTGCAAAATATATGTGGAAAATTCAATATACAGTGAGAAATAACGAGTTAAAAATTATTAATTTTAAATCTTAAATTGCAAATAACTCAGAAACTATAAGTTTGCGGCGGCAATAATTATATATATTCGTGATCTGGAGATCCTCCTCTATCCGCCCATATCCATTTTAACCCCGAAATCGTGGGACGGTATACTAAAGCCGACCCCGTTTTGGAAACAATTCATTGCGTTTAGTAGCAGGGCACAATTCCGATTACTATGGCGTCGCGATCTGAGAGCACCGTTGGAAAGAGGTCGTCCTCCCGGTTAAAAAGTATACAGCGTTATAGGTACCGCAGACGCCTAGATTCGATATATTCCGCTTTAAAGATCAAAAAATCAAAATTCAAATCAAAAATCAACAAGCAATTTCACACACTTACGCTCTTTTTTCACTTCAAATATTTGAAATTACATTACTAACATTCAATAAAATTCAAATTTTCCATTTATTTAAAGTTTTTTAAACAAAAATTACTTATTTTAAAAATCACTTTTCACTCTAAGATTTATGTGTTTACAATTATGCGGAAAACGAGCGTTGCCAAATGTTAGAAACCATAGATGATAGATTTTTTAATGACTGTGTTTTATTTATTTGCATAATTGTAAAATTGTAATTGTAAACACAGAAACCTTTTCAGATATTAGTGTGCTAAGTGATTTTTAAAATAACTAATTTTGGCATAAAAGACCTTAAATAAATCTATATTTTGAATTAAATTGAATGTTAATAGTGTAATTTTCAATATGTGAAGTGAAGTGTTACAGTGTGTGAAATGCATGTGTTATTTATAGAAAAAATTGGACTTTTAAACATGAATATTTCAAAAACTATAAGACCAATAAAGAATATTTATGTATATTCCTGCTCTGGAGATCCTCCTCTTTTACCCGATACCCAATGAAGAATATTTATATATATTACTGCTTTGGAGAGCCTTCTCTTTCACCCGATACCTCATTTATCGGAGTGGCAAATAAAAGCTGCCATCGATTGGTCACTTCTCTGCTCGCTATCTTTGGGCACTGCTTACCTGTCAAAAATTTTACATGTGAAAGCAGCAACAAAGATATCTAGTTGAATTCGTGCTGGAGAGTATGCGAATACCGCATTAAAATTTCAATAGTCGCTTGCTGAGTGCTACCAAGTTTTGTTTTACTTATTACTCGACCGCCAAAGTAATCGCAATCGTGCCATATCCCGGTCTATTGTATTGAGGTGCAATTTTTCCTTTATGTCATTAATTATTCGATTTTGTTGCGAATGCTCAGTGTTTGACGGCCTAGTGCTAGCTTGTATATTTCTAATATTTTGATCGCTGGCAAGTGATTGCGATGCGAAGAGAATGACTTGCAAAACAATTTTTTACTTCCTCTCTTATGCACTGGTGCTAGAAACACGAAAGCTAATATAAAGGGTTCGGCGGATTACTACGCTTTGCATAACGGGAGCACATCGCCGGATCACTGCTGTATACTTCATATAGGGGTTTTTGGAATTTGGAAAAGCCCTTGAGGTATTCTTAAATTTTTTCCCAGGTTGGTGTAAAGTCAACATATACCTATCCTGGTTTTGCATATTGGCCAAAAGCATTTTGTGTAGCTGTGTAGGAGCATTAAGTACAGAGCTGAGAAGTGGCAAATAAAAGCTGCCATCGATTGGTCACTTCTCTGCTCGCTATCTTTAAGCGCTGCTTACCTGTCAAAAATTTTACATGTGAAAGCAGCAACAAAGATATCTAGTTGAATTCGTGCTGGAGAGTATGCGAATACCGCATTAAAATTTCAATAGTCGCTTGCTGAGTGCTACCAAGTTTTGTTTTACTCATTACTCGACCGCCAAAGTAATCGCAATCGTGCCATATCCCGGTCTATTGTATTGAGGTGCAATTTATCCTTTATGTCATTAATTATTCGTTTTTGTTCGACGGCCTAGTGCTAGCTTGTATATTTCTAATATTTTGATCGCTGGCACGTGATTGCGATGCGAAGAGAATGACTTGCAGAGCAATTTTCAGTTTGAGATTAAGATTCTCCATCACGGAGTCTTTTTGATACCCTCACCTGGGAACTATTTCCAGAAAGTTGAGATTCTAGCAATAAATATAGACTATGTTACTCAGGGTGAATGTAGATTTTCAATGGTGAAAGAATTTTTGAAATCGGCACAGTAGTTTTCGAGTTTATTCAATACACACATACATACAAATATTTCCTTTTTATAATAGTAGTATAGATATATATACAGCCCTATTCTGTGCACTTGACAAAATAAAAAAAAGTTTAAAATTTTTTCAGATTTTTATCAAGTAAGAACTTTTTTGGTATTTTGTGACAATTTTGATAAAATAAAAAGCTTCAGTACGCATAGCTTTTCCCCATGATTCAATTATAAAATGTTTGATAAGTAAACAGCTTTCTCACTCTTTTTTGACAACTCTTCTGCGTTAGCAAAACAATAATGTTTTTTTTCGAAATTTATCCAGAAAATTGTTCAAAAAGTTGTAAATAGTAGCAGATATTTATCAACGCAAGAGGTAGACAATATTGTTTCATTTTTATATGTTTTTCTCGATTTTTTTATTGACATTCGAATTTTATATTACCAAAATTCAAATAAATTGTTCGATTCAATTATATTTTTAATATAAAAACTATCATAACTGTTTCATTTATATACATATACGGTTATGTATATCGAGAAGATAACTAGACTCTCTCTATTGCGAATAAAGCGATTAAAGAAAAACCAAAACAGGCGATTGGCAAAAAGGCGCAGTTACAAGGATTGCAGATTAGATACCGATATTTCGTCTCAAAAGAGTTCAAAACAGAAAGTAACAACTAAAGATATGAGAAGATTATTTTAGCTGTCCCGGTTGGAAGAACAAAGGAGTTAAAAGAAGTCCAGTTATCTTCAAATTTTTTTACGTAACTACTGTTTAAACCTAATTTTAAATAAAAAGTGTTCATTGTACTTCGCTATTTTTTCTGTTTTACTAGTTTCTCGCATAAGGAAATCAGGAATATTTTTCGGACTCTAGTTGTTCCATTGTCTTTTGCAATTCTCCTAATAAAAGGTTATGTAATCAACCGCCCATATATTGTTTTACTGATCTAAATGTTCCTGTGAAGAGGGAAGCGAGACGCATTTGCAGAAAAAGAAAGAAAGAGGCAGAAATGCGTGAGTATGAAGAGCTTGACAAGCTGGCCGACAGGGGTAATGCTCGAAAATTTTACGAAAAGATCCGGCGACTAACTGAAGGTTTCAAGACCGGAGCACACTCCTGTAGGACCCCCAGCGGTGATCTAGTGGTTGATGACCAGAGTATACTGGGTTTGTGGAGGGAACACTTCTCCAGCCTGCTGAATGGCAGTGAAAGTACAACACCAGGAGATGGCGAACCCGATTCCCCAATCGACGACGATGGAACAGATGTTCCATTGCCCGACCGTGAAGAAATTAGAATAGCAATTACCCGCTTGAAGAACAACAAGGCGGCGGGGGCCGATGGATTACCGGCCGAGCTATTCAAATACGGCGGCGAAGAGCTGATAAGGTGCATGCATCAGCTTCTTTGCGAAATATGGTCGGAAGAAAGCATGCCCGACGATTGGAATCTCAGTGTACTCTGCCCAATCCACAAAAAGGGAGACCCCACAATCTGCGCCAACTATCGTGGGATAAGCCTCCTTAACATCGCTTATAAGCTTCTATCGAGAGTACTGTGTGAAAGACTAAAGCCCACCGTCAACAAACTGATTGGACCTTATCAGTGTGGCTTTAGACCTGGAAAATCAACAACTGACCAGATATTCACCATGCGCCAAATCTTGGAGAAGACCCGTGAAAAAAGGATCGACACACACCATCTATTTGTCGACTTTAAAGCTGCTTTCGACAGCACGAAAAGGAGCTGCCTTTATGCCGCGATGTCTGAATTTGGTATCCCCGCAAAACTAATACGGCTGTGTAAGTTGACGTTGAGCAACACCAAAAGCTCCGTCAGGATCGGGAAGGACCTCTCCGAGCCGTTCGATACCAAACGAGGTTTCAGACAAGGTGACTCGCTATCGTGCGACTTCTTTAACTTGATGCTGGAGAAAATTATAAGAGCTGCAGAGCTAAATAGAGAAGGTACAATCTTCTACAAGAGTGTACAGCTCCTGGCGTACGCCGATGATATTGATATCATCGGAAGCAACAACCGCGCCGTTTGTTCTGCTTTTTCCTGCATGGATAAGGAGGCGAAGCGAATGGGTCAGGAGGTGAATGAGGACAAGACGAAATATCTCCTGTCATCAAACAAACAGTCGGCGCATTCGCGTCTAGGCTCCCACGTCACTGTTGACAGTCATAACTTCGAGGTCGTAGATAATTTCGTATACCTGGGTACCAGCATCAACAACACGAACAATGTCAGCCTCGAAATCCAGCGCAGAATAGCTCTTGCCAACAGGTGCTACTTTGGACTGAGTAGGCAATTGAACAGTAAAGTCCTCTCTCGACGAACCAAAATCAAACTCTACAAGTCGCTTATCATTCCCGTCCTGCTTTACGGTGCAGAAGCTTGGACGATGTCAACATCCGATGAGACGGCACTAGGAGTTTTCGAGAGAAAGGTTTTGCGGAAGATTTACGGTCCCTTAAACATTGGCAACGGCGAATACCGCAGAAGATGGAATGATGAGCTGTATGTGTTGTTCGACAACATAGACATAGTCCAGCGAATAAAAAGACAGCGGCTACGCTGGCTGGGTCATGTTGTTCGAATGGATGAAAGTGCCCCAGCTCTGAAAGTTTTCGATGCAGTACCCGCTGGTGGAAGCCGAGGAAGAGGGAGACCTCCACTCCGGTGGAAGGACCAGGTGGAGATGGACCTGTCTTCACTTGGTATTACCAATTGGCGCCAAACCGCCAAAAGGAGAGATGCGTGGCGCACTGTTGTGGACTCGGCTATAACCGCGTAAGCGAATTCTACGCCAGTTAAGAAGAAGAAATGTTCCTTCTCCTTGAAGCGGAACCGTAATATTTAGTGACATGTACATGCATGTATGTGAGAACAGGTGATTTTCAGGTGTCTAAGGATTTATTTCATAGGTTTCATATACATTCCCGAAATTAACACTGTCAAGTCTAGTAGAAATATACATACTAACTATTATAACATCTGAATAATACATTTTGAGATTTTTCTTAGAATCTTCAGAGCAGTCGCACAATGAATCTAGAGTACTTTTGTGTTTTTATACTCTCGCAACCTGTTGCACAGAGTATAATAGTTTTGTTCACCTAACGGTTGTTTGTGTCACCAAGAAATATAAGAGTTAGATATGGGGTTATATATACATAAATGATCAGGATGACGAGTGGATTTGAAATCCGGATGTCTGTCCGTCCGTCTGTCCGTGCAAGCGATAACTTGAGTAAAAATTAAGATATCTTAATGAAACTTGGAATATATGTTCCTTGGCACCCTGAGAAGGTTGCTTTCGAAAATGGGCAAAATCGGTCCACTGCCACGCCCACAAAATGGCGGAAACCGAAAACCTATACAGTGTCATAACTAAGCCATAAATAAAGTTATGAAAATGAAATTTGGAACATATGATCCCATTAGGGAGGGGCACATTTGGATGTAATTTTTATGGAAAAGTGGGCGTGACCCCACCCCCAAATAGGTTATTTGTATATAACTCGCAAACCAATAAAGCTATATAAACCAAACTTTCTGCAGTCGTTTATTTTAGCCATTTCCTTATACAGTCCAAAAATGAAAGAAATCGGATAATAACCACGCCCACCTCCCATACAAAGGTTAGGTTGAAAATTACTAAAAGTGCGTTAACTCACTAACGAAAAACATCAGAAACACCAAATTTTACATAAGAAATGGCAGAAGGAAGCTGCACTGAAATTTTTTTACAAAATGGGCGTGGCGTCGCCCACTTATGGGTCAAAAACCATACCTCAGGAACTACTAGACAGATTTCAATGAAATTCGGTATATAATATTTTCTTGACACCCTGATGACACGTGTGAAAAATG
Source organism: Zeugodacus cucurbitae (assembly GCF_028554725.1). Lineage (NCBI taxonomy): Eukaryota > Metazoa > Arthropoda > Insecta > Diptera > Tephritidae > Zeugodacus > Zeugodacus cucurbitae. The sequence continues at coordinate 34,275,402 of NC_071668.1, forward strand.
GACGAAATTGGTTCACAACCACGACAACTTCCCATATAACTCACTTTTGAATTTCATCTTATTCCTTCACTTATAATATATAGATTAGGAACCAATGAAGATAGCGAAATAAAACTTTACACAAACACTGTATATGATCTGTTGCATCACTTGTGAAAAAATTGTCAAAATCGAACAATGACTTTTCAAGGCCCCTGATATCGAACATGAAGAACTCAGTGCCTAAGGGTAATTTTTCCCCGAAAATATACTTAGGTAAATCCCTCAGATATCTTAATGTAATTCATTCCCTCTGATTTTTTTTCTTATAACAGTTTCTCTCTGTACCTGAAATGGTAAAAATCGGGTCATAACTTCCCCCAGATCCCATATACCTAATTATAAGTAATATTAAATTAAGAGAACGGATAGTCTTCGATACATTGAAAACGAGTGAAATCGGTTTAGGAATTACCTCAGTCCCCATATACTATTTATGATGATTTTCGTTATTCTATTGAACTTTATACCCAATATATAAGTCGAATTGTGTTATCTTTATAAAATTACATCAATAAATTGCGAGAGTATAAAATGTTCGGTTACACCCGAACTTAGCCCTTCCTTACTTGTTAAAATTGTTTTATTTTCCACAGAAGGAAATTGAGTCTATATCTTTAACTCTGTCTCTTTTTGTAACTCACTCTTTGAAAGATCAAGTAATCAATCAACGTTATTTATCCAATGATAGAATCTTTCTAGAGCTTCACTTCAAACGAAACCATAATGTGTGGGTCAAATTCTGCCAGACTAATTGGTATAGTAGGTGTCTGATCAATTATTATATAATTTTAATGCTAATTTCCGAAAATAAAATTAAATGTTTGTTTCATGTGAAAAATGTTAAATATTCTATTCTTTATGACTAATAGATATTAACTCTCTGCACTGGACGTCACTCACCTACATAAAAATTCAAACTATTATTCGAAGAAAACAGGACATATTTTCATGTCAATTATTAATTTTGGTTCGAGAATAGTAGTATATTTTATACTACTTGGAATATATTTTTAACTACGTTCCCAAAAAAAGCGAATTAATTTTTCCCTTTTTTCTTTCCTTCGGAAATACAACCTTTTGTATCGCATTGTCAAAACTATGCTGTCACTACTTACCAAACCTTTTATAATTGAATCATGGCTTTTCCCACACGTGTGGGAAACGAAATAATGTAAACAGAAACATGGATATGGATATTTTCATTGCGCATGTACCATGGTGAGCACGTGATTGATCTAAGCATTTTTGATTGGAACCTTTGTATTATATCAATATTAGTTGCACAGGTCGTACCCCACAGTTGAATGCCATACATCCAAATCGGCTTTAAAACCGCATTGTATAAAAGCACTTTGTTGTCTAAGCTAAGTTTAGAGTTTTTATTTAAAAGCCAATTTAAATTTGCAGCTCTTATCTTCATGCACGTTATTTTACTAGATATATGTTTTCTCCACGTCTATATAGATGACAGGGTTATACCTAACCAAACAGGGAGTGCCGCGCGTAAATAAAGTTGATTGATAATCAAATGGTAGAGCCTATATATTCACTATTCCATCCCAGATCCTCCATAGTCTTTTGCTCCCCCGCAAAGCCGTAGAATACTTCATAATATAATGCATATACATATGTCCTTTATAATATATTTAAAACTGTTTGGAATGCAATTTTGATTTAGTTGGTTGTTATGTTTAGCTTCAGAAAAGTTCCTTGGGGACTACGAAATCTAAACTTTGTTCTTTGTTGGCAAAAATTTGCTAAGCTGTAATCGCATGCAATATATAGAAAACAATTTCGTCAATGTTACCCTCATTATCCTCATTTTTTATACAAAAAACGGAAAAATAAACTTCTTAATATATTATAAAAACGGCTCAATAACGCGAGCCATCCACATGTTCATATTTTTCCTCTTTGTATAAAACTAACGACAAAAGTAAAATATCTCCACTGCAACAAATTCACTTTCACAACTATAGGGCTGATAGTATATATAGATTTTAAGTTTGAATTTGCAGCTGCTTTTAATTTGCCCTTGAACGAAATATTGTGTTTTTGAATTATTTTTTTTCTAACCAATTCCATGTGAGCTCTATGAGAATTATAAATTATATAATTTATAAAGTTATACATATTTTCCATTGGCAAATTCTTTCAAATATTCTAAAGAAATTCAAAGAAAATTTCTTATAAATGTTTCAAAATTGGGCAAATGTGACCATCCTACCTCTAGCTCTCTTATACCGTATATGTATATCGGTTAATATGTGAGACAACTTATAAAAATTAAGTGAACGTCGCAAATATTACCTCATACAATTTTTAGTGGCCTTTAATCTAATTATAAGATTCGGATTATCAGATACTGCCGTCTGCTTCATTGGATTCTTCACTTTGTCTTTTGTCCATTGGGTGCAAAACTCTTTTCGAGTTTTGGACTATTGGATTTTTATAGGGAATACATTTATAAACTGTTTGAGATTTCTTGATGAGATATGTTCTGGTTCTTGTAATTTTTATCTTATCTTTATCTACACCCTTATTGCGAATATTTAAATAAAAAGATACTAAGGTGACGGTAGATTAGCCAAGTGCGATATTATTCTTGTACACTTAATTGATCCTTGAGTACAGAAACTTGATATGGGTGTTTTTATCCATTTCCATTGCTTTAAGTATAGTATTTAATATGAAAGTTTTTGAATTCGCCTATCTTGAAAACGCATTGTTTAATACCTAATTTCTGCTTTTGTTTATATTTCTTATAAACTGTTATTTTTTGAATTTCGGTAAATGTTAAATAAAGGGTTGATACGGTGCTGTTACTAAGCAACGGAAATTCTTTCATAATTTCCTCGTTCGTTGTACCGTTTCATTAAGAATTGGTTGTGAAATGGGTATTGTATAGTAAATATTTATATGTGCAAAATCAGTCTAGCTGATCTTTCTCACTGATAGTGTCGCAGCAACATCTTTTTTCGTTAAAATTTGTTTGCAAAATTATTGTAGGTGTATTAACTTAATGAATTATTAAAAATTTGATTACATTTATTTAACTTTAAGCCTAAAATGAGGTACTAGTTTATCAGCCGAGGAACAAGGAATAATCATAGGTGTGCTTGAAAGCGGTTCCAAAATGCGCCTAGACCAAAGCGACATCGAAACTGTATATCAAAATGTCGTAAAACCCCCACTAATAATGGTACAGTGCGACGCAGGGAACGAAAAACATTATTGCAAATAACAAGAAATACAATTTTTCCAATTATACATAAAAATCAGTTTCTCAAATACTCCTTTATGGTACCTAAAGTAACGCTAAAGAAATGCACAATAAAGCACATTTGAGGTTTGCAAATAAATGCCAATTCTGGACCGATGAGTGGTAGAATATAGTCTTTAGTGACGAAAAAAAATTTAATATGGACATATCAGCGGGATAACGCTCCAATCCACACAACCGACATCTTTAACGACCGAAAAATTCCCGTATTACAATGTGCAGAATTGAGTTCGAACCTAAATCCTATTGAGGATCTCTGGGGGATCCTCTCTGCTCCTGTTTTCCAAAACCAAGAAAGCAGTTTGAGACAGTACGTCACATTAAATTAGTCATAAAGCAAGAATTGGCCAATATTTACATAACGTTTATTTATTAAAAAGTGTTTATTTTGGGCTAATTAACATAAAATTGGCCTCAAATCTTGGCGCCTCAGTGACTAAAATCGTGCCCTACTGACTAAAGAATGAAACGGAAGGAGTGGATCACCGACAAACTGACGTATCCGAAAGTGAAAAGAGATTTCCAAAACATAATCGATGAAAGAATATCAATGGCTGAAAGCACAAAAAATGTAGATCATGAATGGACAATTTTGGAAAACACTACTACAACGGCTGCGTAAAATACAGTCGGTAGAGTAGTAAAAATCAAAAACACCGAATGGTACGACAAAGACTTTCGAAACGCAATAACAGATTATAACCAAACAAGAAGAAAATGGCTCGGAAATAAAACTAGAGGAGCAGAAAACATTTATATTGAAAAAAAGAAGATTTGCCACAAAAATGTGCCAGAGAAAGAAGCATGAATCGAGTAGTTCTACAGTCAAATAAAAACAGTAAAAAGAGGATTCCAACCTCGTACAAGTATTTGCAAATATAAAGCGGAGAAATACTCACTGACCAACAAAATATTGTGAGTGTTGGGCCGAGCATTTTTCGAACTACTGAATGCCCGGAATTCTGACCAAAAAAAAGGAATAAAATTTGCCAATAAAAAGTAAATCCAGCTGAATCTTCACTAGATGGACAACCTCCGACGACAGGTGAAATTCACAATGCGTTAAATTACCTGACCTACTCACTCTAATATGGGAGCAAGATGTCTTGCCTAAAGATTCGAATGCAGCCATTATAATACCAATCCATAAAAAGAGAGAAAAAACCTTCGGTAGCAACTATCGTGGTACATCGCTTCTCAACACAACGTACAAAATATTCGTATGCCGAAAAAAATATTCCCCGAATAACAATGCGGCTTCCGACCTGAATGATACGAGCATAACATCGATTTACACTTGCTGTTTAGTGATTTCAAAAAAGCATTCGATACAATAGACAGATTGACTATTCCTGCAGTGGAATTCCAGAAAAATTAATCAGAATAACAGCAACGACGCTGCATAATACTCAATTCAAAGTAATGATACAAGACCAAAGATCGAAAGATTTTACAATTCAATCCGGTGTTCGCAGGGGTGATAGACTCTCTTCAACAATTTTCAATTTGTTATTATGCTGAGCAAAAGATGAATTGTGCGACGCCAAGCGTACTGGTCATATTTTGAACAGAACCACTCAAATATATGCATACGCTGACGACATTGCTTTTGCAAGCCATAAACCACTTTTTCTGAAATTGAAGCGGCAGCATCAAAAATTGGATTGAAAATCAATGAAGAGAAAACAAAATACTATATATGCTTATGCCCAGAGCAAAAAACAACCAAACACTAATAAAAAATTTAATGAGCTGAAACATTGATGTCCTTTGAAAGAAAAATTCTCTGACAAATTTTCGGCGAGGTTAAAATCGAACCTGACGAATGGAGGATAGGATGGAATAACGAACTTGACCAGCTAATTCAAGGCGAAAACGTAGTGCAATTTATCAAAACGAAACGATAAGATGGCTAGGACATATTGAACACGAAAGCATACATCGGCAGAGCAAGAGGAAGGCCAAGAAAAATATGGAAGGACGAATTAAACGAAGATCTGAAGAAGCTCCATTGTACTAAAGCATTAGCCAATGGGTTTGGGTGATCTCGGAGTTTAGATATATATTTCAATCTGCTGTCCTCTACTTCTTTCTTTACCATAGGGATACCAAGATCTTTATGGATATTTTCATTGCGCATGTACCATGGTGAGCACGTGATTGATCTAAGCATTTTCGATTGGAACCTTTGTATTATATCAATATTAGTTGCACAGGTCGTACCCCACAGTTGAATGCCATACATCCAAATCGGCTTTAAAACCGCATTGTATAAAAGCACTTTGTTGTCTAAGCTAAGTTTAGAGTTTTTATTTAAAAGCCAATTTAAATTTGCAGCTCTTATCTTCATGCACGTTATTTTACTAGATATATGTTTTCTCCACGTCTATATAGATGACAGGGTTATACCTAACCAAACAGGGAGTGCCGCGCGTAAATAAAGTTGATTGATAATCAAATGGTAGAGCCTATATATTCACTATTCCATCCCAGATCCTCCATAGTCTTTTGCTCCCCCGCAAAGCCGTAGAATACTTCATAATATAATGCATATACATATGTCCTTTATAATATATTTAAAACTGTTTGGAATGCAATTTTGATTTAGTTGGTTGTTATGTTTAGCTTCAGAAAAGTTCCTTGGGGACTACGAAATCTAAACTTTGTTCTTTGTTCTTCAGAGCAGTCGCACTTTGTTCTTCAGAGCAGTCGCACAATGAATCTAGAGTACTTTTGTGTTTTTATACTCTCGCAACCTGTTGCACAGAGTATAATAGTTTTGTTCACCTAACGGTTGTTTGTGTCACCAAGAAATATAAGAGTTAGATATGGGGTTATATATACATAAATGATCAGGATGACGAGTGGATTTGAAATCCGGATGTCTGTCCGTCCGTCTGTCCGTGCAAGCGATAACTTGAGTAAAAATTAAGATATCTTAATGAAACTTGGAATATATGTTCCTTGGCACCCTGAGAAGGTTGCTTTCGAAAATGGGCAAAATCGGTCCACTGCCACGCCCACAAAATGGCGGAAACCGAAAACCTATACAGTGTCATAACTAAGCCATAAATAAAGTTATGAAAATGAAATTTGGAACATATGATCCCATTAGGGAGGGGCACATTTGGATGTAATTTTTATGGAAAAGTGGGCGTGACCCCACCCCCAAATAGGTTATTTGTATATAACTCGCAAACCAATAAAGCTATATAAACCAAACTTTCTGCAGTCGTTTATTTTAGCCATTTCCTTATACAGTCCAAAAATGAAAGAAATCGGATAATAACCACGCCCACCTCCCATACAAAGGTTAGGTTGAAAATTACTAAAAGTGCGTTAACTCACTAACGAAAAACATCAGAAACACCAAATTTTACATAAGAAATGGCAGAAGGAAGCTGCACTGAAATTTTTTTACAAATTGGAAAATGGGCGTGGCGTCGCCCACTTATGGGTCAAAAACCATACCTCAGGAACTACTAGACAGATTTCAATGAAATTCGGTATATAATATTTTCTTGACACCCTGATTACACGTGTGAAAAATGGACGAAATTGGTTCACAACCACGACAACTTCCCATATAACTCACTTTTGAATTTCATCTTATTCCTTCACTTATAATATATAGATTAGGAACCAATGAAGATAGCGAAATAAAACTTTACACAAACACTGTATATGATCTGTTGCATCACTTGTGAAAAAATTGTCAAAATCGAACAATGACTTTTCAAGGCCCCTGATATCGAACATGAAGAACTCAGTGCCTAAGGGTAATTTTTCCCCGAAAATATACTTAGGTAAATCCCTCAGATATCTTAATGTAATTCATTCCCTCTGATTTTTTTTCTTATAACAGTTTCTCTCTGTACCTGAAATGGTAAAAATCGGGTCATAACTTCCCCCAGATCCCATATACCTAATTATAAGTAATATTAAATTAAGAGAACGGATAGTCTTCGATACATTGAAAACGAGTGAAATCGGTTTAGGAATTACCTCAGTCCCCATATACTATTTATGATGATTTTCGTTATTCTATTGAACTTTATACCCAATATATAAGTCGAATTGTGTTATCTTTATAAAATTACATCAATAAATTGCGAGAGTATAAAATGTTCGGTTACACCCGAACTTAGCCCTTCCTTACTTGTTAAAATTGTTTTATTTTCCACAGAAGGAAATTGAGTCTATATCTTTAACTCTGTCTCTTTTTGTAACTCACTCTTTGAAAGATCAAGTAATCAATCAACGTTATTTATCCAATGATAGAATCTTTCTAGAGCTTCACTTCAAACGAAACCATAATGTGTGGGTCAAATTCTGCCAGACTAATTGGTATAGTAGGTGTCTGATCAATTATTATATAATTTTAATGCTAATTTCCGAAAATAAAATTAAATGTTTGTTTCATGTGAAAAATGTTAAATATTCTATTCTTTATGACTAATAGATATTAACTCTCTGCACTGGACGTCACTCACCTACATAAAAATTCAAACTATTATTCGAAGAAAACAGGACATATTTTCATGTCAATTATTAATTTTGGTTCGAGAATAGTAGTATATTTTATACTACTTGGAATATATTTTTAACTACGTTCCCAAAAAAAGCGAATTAATTTTTCCCTTTTTTCTTTCCTTCGGAAATACAACCTTTTGTATCGCATTGTCAAAACTATGCTGTCACTACTTACCAAACCTTTTATAATTGAATCATGGCTTTTCCCACACGTGTGGGAAACGAAATAATGTAAACAGAAACATGGATATGGATATTTTCATTGCGCATGTACCATGGTGAGCACGTGATTGATCTAAGCATTTTTGATTGGAACCTTTGTATTATATCAATATTAGTTGCACAGGTCGTACCCCACAGTTGAATGCCATACATCCAAATCGGCTTTAAAACCGCATTGTATAAAAGCACTTTGTTGTCTAAGCTAAGTTTAGAGTTTTTATTTAAAAGCCAATTTAAATTTGCAGCTCTTATCTTCATGCACGTTATTTTACTAGATATATGTTTTCTCCACGTCTATATAGATGACAGGGTTATACCTAACCAAACAGGGAGTGCCGCGCGTAAATAAAGTTGATTGATAATCAAATGGTAGAGCCTATATATTCACTATTCCATCCCAGATCCTCCATAGTCTTTTGCTCCCCCGCAAAGCCGTAGAATACTTCATAATATAATGCATATACATATGTCCTTTATAATATATTTAAAACTGTTTGGAATGCAATTTTGATTTAGTTGGTTGTTATGTTTAGCTTCAGAAAAGTTCCTTGGGGACTACGAAATCTAAACTTTGTTCTTTGTTGGCAAAAATTTGCTAAGCTGTAATCGCATGCAATATATAGAAAACAATTTCGTCAATGTTACCCTCATTATCCTCATTTTTTATACAAAAAACGGAAAAATAAACTTCTTAATATATTATAAAAACGGCTCAATAACGCGAGCCATCCACATGTTCATATTTTTCCTCTTTGTATAAAACTAACGACAAAAGTAAAATATCTCCACTGCAACAAATTCACTTTCACAACTATCCACAGCGAGATATTTTATTTGTCAAGAGCATTTTACTTCTTAACAACTTATAAAGAAAAGAGCTTTTTGTTTTAAACACAGAATACGAAATGCTTGATAAATTTCAATTTTTTACAAATTAGAAATTTGTTGAATTTGCAAAGTGCACAGAATAGGGCTGATAGTATATATAGATTTTAAGTTTGAATTTGCAGCTGCTTTTAATTTGCCCTTGAACGAAATATTGTGTTTTTGAATTATTTTTTTTCTAACCAATTCCATGTGAGCTCTATGAGAATTATAAATTATATAATTTATAAAGTTATACATATTTTCCATTGGCAAATTCTTTCAAATATTCTAAAGAAATTCAAAGAAAATTTCTTATAAATGTTTCAAAATTGGGCAAATGTGACCATCCTACCTCTAGCTCTCTTATACCGTATATGTATATCGGTTAATATGTGAGACAACTTATAAAAATTAAGTGAACGTCGCAAATATTACCTCATACAATTTTTAGTGGCCTTTAATCTAATTATAAGATTCGGATTATCAGATACTGCCGTCTGCTTCATTGGATTCTTCACTTTGTCTTTTGTCCATTGGGTGCAAAACTCTTTTCGAGTTTTGGACTATTGGATTTTTATAGGGAATACATTTATAAACTGTTTGAGATTTCTTGATGAGATATGTTCTGGTTCTTGTAATTTTTATCTTATCTTTATCTACACCCTTATTGCGAATATTTAAATAAAAAGATACTAAGGTGACGGTAGATTAGCCAAGTGCGATATTATTCTTGTACACTTAATTGATCCTTGAGTACAGAAACTTGATATGGGTGTTTTTATCCATTTCCATTGCTTTAAGTATAGTATTTAATATGAAAGTTTTTGAATTCGCCTATCTTGAAAACGCATTGTTTAATACCTAATTTCTGCTTTTGTTTATATTTCTTATAAACTGTTATTTTTTGAATTTCGGTAAATGTTAAATAAAGGGTTGATACGGTGCTGTTACTAAGCAACGGAAATTCTTTCATAATTTCCTCGTTCGTTGTACCGTTTCATTAAGAATTGGTTGTGAAATGGGTATTGTATAGTAAATATTTATATGTGCAAAATCAGTCTAGCTGATCTTTCTCACTGATAGTGTCGCAGCAACATCTTTTTTCGTTAAAATTTGTTTGCAAAATTATTGTAGGTGTATTAACTTAATGAATTATTAAAAATTTGATTACATTTATTTAACTTTAAGCCTAAAATGAGGTACTAGTTTATCAGCCGAGGAACAAGGAATAATCATAGGTGTGCTTGAAAGCGGTTCCAAAATGCGCCTAGACCAAAGCGACATCGAAACTGTATATCAAAATGTCGTAAAACCCCCACTAATAATGGTACAGTGCGACGCAGGGAACGAAAAACATTATTGCAAATAACAAGAAATACAATTTTTCCAATTATACATAAAAATCAGTTTCTCAAATACTCCTTTATGGTACCTAAAGTAACGCTAAAGAAATGCACAATAAAGCACATTTGAGGTTTGCAAATAAATGCCAATTCTGGACCGATGAGTGGTAGAATATAGTCTTTAGTGACGAAAAAAAATTTAATATGGACATATCAGCGGGATAACGCTCCAATCCACACAACCGACATCTTTAACGACCGAAAAATTCCCGTATTACAATGTGCAGAATTGAGTTCGAACCTAAATCCTATTGAGGATCTCTGGGGGATCCTCTCTGCTCCTGTTTTCCAAAACCAAGAAAGCAGTTTGAGACAGTACGTCACATTAAATTAGTCATAAAGCAAGAATTGGCCAATATTTACATAACGTTTATTTATTAAAAAGTGTTTATTTTGGGCTAATTAACATAAAATTGGCCTCAAATCTTGGCGCCTCAGTGACTAAAATCGTGCCCTACTGACTAAAGAATGAAACGGAAGGAGTGGATCACCGACAAACTGACGTATCCGAAAGTGAAAAGAGATTTCCAAAACATAATCGATGAAAGAATATCAATGGCTGAAAGCACAAAAAATGTAGATCATGAATGGACAATTTTGGAAAACACTACTACAACGGCTGCGTAAAATACAGTCGGTAGAGTAGTAAAAATCAAAAACACCGAATGGTACGACAAAGACTTTCGAAACGCAATAACAGATTATAACCAAACAAGAAGAAAATGGCTCGGAAATAAAACTAGAGGAGCAGAAAACATTTATATTGAAAAAAAGAAGATTTGCCACAAAAATGTTCCAGAGAAAGAAGCATGAATCGAGTAGTTCTACAGTCAAATAAAAACAGTAAAAAGAGGATTCCAACCTCGTACAAGTATTTGCAAATATAAAGCGGAGAAATACTCACTGACCAACAAAATATTGTGAGTGTTGGGCCGAGCATTTTTCGAACTACTGAATGCCCGGAATTCTGACCAAAAAAAAGGAATAAAATTTGCCAATAAAAAGTAAATCCAGCTGAATCTTCACTAGATGGACAACCTCCGACGACAGGTGAAATTCACAATGCGTTAAATTACCTGACCTACTCACTCTAATATGGGAGCAAGATGTCTTGCCTAAAGATTCGAATGCAGCCATTATAATACCAATCCATAAAAAGAGAGAAAAAACCTTCGGTAGCAACTATCGTGGTACATCGCTTCTCAACACAACGTACAAAATATTCGTATGCCGAAAAAAATATTCCCCGAATAACAATGCGGCTTCCGACCTGAATGATACGAGCATAACATCGATTTACACTTGCTGTTTAGTGATTTCAAAAAAGCATTCGATACAATAGACAGATTGACTATTCCTGCAGTGGAATTCCAGAAAAATTAATCAGAATAACAGCAACGACGCTGCATAATACTCAATTCAAAGTAATGATACAAGACCAAAGATCGAAAGATTTTACAATTCAATCCGGTGTTCGCAGGGGTGATAGACTCTCTTCAACAATTTTCAATTTGTTATTATGCTGAGCAAAAGATGAATTGTGCGACGCCAAGCGTACTGGTCATATTTTGAACAGAACCACTCAAATATATGCATACGCTGACGACATTGCTTTTGCAAGCCATAAACCACTTTTTCTGAAATTGAAGCGGCAGCATCAAAAATTGGATTGAAAATCAATGAAGAGAAAACAAAATACTATATATGCTTATGCCCAGAGCAAAAAACAACCAAACACTAATAAAAAATTTAATGAGCTGAAACATTGATGTCCTTTGAAAGAAAAATTCTCTGACAAATTTTCGGCGAGGTTAAAATCGAACCTGACGAATGGAGGATAGGATGGAATAACGAACTTGACCAGCTAATTCAAGGCGAAAACGTAGTGCAATTTATCAAAACGAAACGATAAGATGGCTAGGACATATTGAACACGAAAGCATACATCGGCAGAGCAAGAGGAAGGCCAAGAAAAATATGGAAGGACGAATTAAACGAAGATCTGAAGAAGCTCCATTGTACTAAAGCATTAGCCAATGGGTTTGGGTGATCTCGGAGTTTAGATATATATTTCAATCTGCTGTCCTCTACTTCTTTCTTTACCATAGGGATACCAAGATCTTTATGGATATTTTCATTGCGCATGTACCATGGTGAGCACGTGATTGATCTAAGCATTTTCGATTGGAACCTTTGTATTATATCAATATTAGTTGCACAGGTCGTACCCCACAGTTGAATGCCATACATCCAAATCGGCTTTAAAACCGCATTGTATAAAAGCACTTTGTTGTCTAAGCTAAGTTTAGAGTTTTTATTTAAAAGCCAATTTAAATTTGCAGCTCTTATCTTCATGCACGTTATTTTACTAGATATATGTTTTCTCCACGTCTATATAGATGACAGGGTTATACCTAACCAAACAGGGAGTGCCGCGCGTAAATAAAGTTGATTGATAATCAAATGGTAGAGCCTATATATTCACTATTCCATCCCAGATCCTCCATAGTCTTTTGCTCCCCCGCAAAGCCGTAGAATACTTCATAATATAATGCATATACATATGTCCTTTATAATATATTTAAAACTGTTTGGAATGCAATTTTGATTTAGTTGGTTGTTATGTTTAGCTTCAGAAAAGTTCCTTGGGGACTACGAAATCTAAACTTTGTTCTTTGTTCTTCAGAGCAGTCGCACTTTGTTCTTCAGAGCAGTCGCACAATGAATCTAGAGTACTTTTGTGTTTTTATACTCTCGCAACCTGTTGCACAGAGTATAATAGTTTTGTTCACCTAACGGTTGTTTGTGTCACCAAGAAATATAAGAGTTAGATATGGGGTTATATATACATAAATGATCAGGATGACGAGTGGATTTGAAATCCGGATGTCTGTCCGTCCGTCTGTCCGTGCAAGCGATAACTTGAGTAAAAATTAAGATATCTTAATGAAACTTGGAATATATGTTCCTTGGCACCCTGAGAAGGTTGCTTTCGAAAATGGGCAAAATCGGTCCACTGCCACGCCCACAAAATGGCGGAAACCGAAAACCTATACAGTGTCATAACTAAGCCATAAATAAAGTTATGAAAATGAAATTTGGAACATATGATCCCATTAGGGAGGGGCACATTTGGATGTAATTTTTATGGAAAAGTGGGCGTGACCCCACCCCCAAATAGGTTATTTGTATATAACTCGCAAACCAATAAAGCTATATAAACCAAACTTTCTGCAGTCGTTTATTTTAGCCATTTCCTTATACAGTCCAAAAATGAAAGAAATCGGATAATAACCACGCCCACCTCCCATACAAAGGTTAGGTTGAAAATTACTAAAAGTGCGTTAACTCACTAACGAAAAACATCAGAAACACCAAATTTTACATAAGAAATGGCAGAAGGAAGCTGCACTGAAATTTTTTTACAAATTGGAAAATGGGCGTGGCGTCGCCCACTTATGGGTCAAAAACCATACCTCAGGAACTACTAGACAGATTTCAATGAAATTCGGTATATAATATTTTCTTGACACCCTGATTACACGTGTGAAAAATGGACGAAATTGGTTCACAACCACGACAACTTCCCATATAACTCACTTTTGAATTTCATCTTATTCCTTCACTTATAATATATAGATTAGGAACCAATGAAGATAGCGAAATAAAACTTTACACAAACACTGTATATGATCTGTTGCATCACTTGTGAAAAAATTGTCAAAATCGAACAATGACTTTTCAAGGCCCCTGATATCGAACATGAAGAACTCAGTGCCTAAGGGTAATTTTTCCCCGAAAATATACTTAGGTAAATCCCTCAGATATCTTAATGTAATTCATTCCCTCTGATTTTTTTTCTTATAACAGTTTCTCTCTGTACCTGAAATGGTAAAAATCGGGTCATAACTTCCCCCAGATCCCATATACCTAATTATAAGTAATATTAAATTAAGAGAACGGATAGTCTTCGATACATTGAAAACGAGTGAAATCGGTTTAGGAATTACCTCAGTCCCCATATACTATTTATGATGATTTTCGTTATTCTATTGAACTTTATACCCAATATATAAGTCGAATTGTGTTATCTTTATAAAATTACATCAATAAATTGCGAGAGTATAAAATGTTCGGTTACACCCGAACTTAGCCCTTCCTTACTTGTTAAAATTGTTTTATTTTCCACAGAAGGAAATTGAGTCTATATCTTTAACTCTGTCTCTTTTTGTAACTCACTCTTTGAAAGATCAAGTAATCAATCAACGTTATTTATCCAATGATAGAATCTTTCTAGAGCTTCACTTCAAACGAAACCATAATGTGTGGGTCAAATTCTGCCAGACTAATTGGTATAGTAGGTGTCTGATCAATTATTATATAATTTTAATGCTAATTTCCGAAAATAAAATTAAATGTTTGTTTCATGTGAAAAATGTTAAATATTCTATTCTTTATGACTAATAGATATTAACTCTCTGCACTGGACGTCACTCACCTACATAAAAATTCAAACTATTATTCGAAGAAAACAGGACATATTTTCATGTCAATTATTAATTTTGGTTCGAGAATAGTAGTATATTTTATACTACTTGGAATATATTTTTAACTACGTTCCCAAAAAAAGCGAATTAATTTTTCCCTTTTTTCTTTCCTTCGGAAATACAACCTTTTGTATCGCAGTGTCAAAACTATGCTGTCACTACTTACCAAACCTTTTATAATTGAATCATGGCTTTTCCCACACGTGTGGGAAACGAAATAATGTAAACAGAAACATGGATATGGATATTTTCATTGCGCATGTACCATGGTGAGCACGTGATTGATCTAAGCATTTTCGATTGGAACC
This sequence comes from Zeugodacus cucurbitae, assembly GCF_028554725.1. Classification (NCBI taxonomy): domain Eukaryota; kingdom Metazoa; phylum Arthropoda; class Insecta; order Diptera; family Tephritidae; genus Zeugodacus; species Zeugodacus cucurbitae. Next base: position 34,290,607 of record NC_071668.1, read on the forward strand.
TTTGTATTATATCAATATTAGTTGCACAGGTCGTACCCCACAGTTGAATGCCATACATCCAAATCGGCTTTAAAACCGCATTGTATAAAAGCACTTTGTTGTCTAAGCTAAGTTTAGAGTTTTTATTTAAAAGCCAATTTAAATTTGCAGCTCTTATCTTCATGCACGTTATTTTACTAGATATATGTTTTCTCCACGTCTATATAGATGACAGGGTTATACCTAACCAAACAGGGAGTGCCGCGCGTAAATAAAGTTGATTGATAATCAAATGGTAGAGCCTATATATTCACTATTCCATCCCAGATCCTCCATAGTCTTTTGCTCCCCCGCAAAGCCGTAGAATACTTCATAATATAATGCATATACATATGTCCTTTATAATATATTTAAAACTGTTTGGAATGCAATTTTGATTTAGTTGGTTGTTATGTTTAGCTTCAGAAAAGTTCCTTGGGGACTACGAAATCTAAACTTTGTTCTTTGTTGGCAAAAATTTGCTAAGCTGTAATCGCATGCAATATATAGAAAACAATTTCGTCAATGTTACCCTCATTATCCTCATTTTTTATACAAAAAACGGAAAAATAAACTTCTTAATATATTATAAAAACGGCTCAATAACGCGAGCCATCCACATGTTCATATTTTTCCTCTTTGTATAAAACTAACGACAAAAGTAAAATATCTCCACTGCAACAAATTCACTTTCACAACTATCCACAGCGAGATATTTTATTTGTCAAGAGCATTTTACTTCTTAACAACTTATAAAGAAAAGAGCTTTTTGTTTTAAACACAGAATACGAAATGCTTGATAAATTTCAATTTTTTACAAATTAGAAATTTGTTGAATTTGCAAAGTGCACAGAATAGGGCTGATAGTATATATAGATTTTAAGTTTGAATTTGCAGCTGCTTTTAATTTGCCCTTGAACGAAATATTGTGTTTTTGAATTATTTTTTTTCTAACCAATTCCATGTGAGCTCTATGAGAATTATAAATTATATAATTTATAAAGTTATACATATTTTCCATTGGCAAATTCTTTCAAATATTCTAAAGAAATTCAAAGAAAATTTCTTATAAATGTTTCAAAATTGGGCAAATGTGACCATCCTACCTCTAGCTCTCTTATACCGTATATGTATATCGGTTAATATGTGAGACAACTTATAAAAATTAAGTGAACGTCGCAAATATTACCTCATACAATTTTTAGTGGCCTTTAATCTAATTATAAGATTCGGATTATCAGATACTGCCGTCTGCTTCATTGGATTCTTCACTTTGTCTTTTGTCCATTGGGTGCAAAACTCTTTTCGAGTTTTGGACTATTGGATTTTTATAGGGAATACATTTATAAACTGTTTGAGATTTCTTGATGAGATATGTTCTGGTTCTTGTAATTTTTATCTTATCTTTATCTACACCCTTATTGCGAATATTTAAATAAAAAGATACTAAGGTGACGGTAGATTAGCCAAGTGCGATATTATTCTTGTACACTTAATTGATCCTTGAGTACAGAAACTTGATATGGGTGTTTTTATCCATTTCCATTGCTTTAAGTATAGTATTTAATATGAAAGTTTTTGAATTCGCCTATCTTGAAAACGCATTGTTTAATACCTAATTTCTGCTTTTGTTTATATTTCTTATAAACTGTTATTTTTTGAATTTCGGTAAATGTTAAATAAAGGGTTGATACGGTGCTGTTACTAAGCAACGGAAATTCTTTCATAATTTCCTCGTTCGTTGTACCGTTTCATTAAGAATTGGTTGTGAAATGGGTATTGTATAGTAAATATTTATATGTGCAAAATCAGTCTAGCTGATCTTTCTCACTGATAGTGTCGCAGCAACATCTTTTTTCGTTAAAATTTGTTTGCAAAATTATTGTAGGTGTATTAACTTAATGAATTATTAAAAATTTGATTACATTTATTTAACTTTAAGCCTAAAATGAGGTACTAGTTTATCAGCCGAGGAACAAGGAATAATCATAGGTGTGCTTGAAAGCGGTTCCAAAATGCGCCTAGACCAAAGCGACATCGAAACTGTATATCAAAATGTCGTAAAACCCCCACTAATAATGGTACAGTGCGACGCAGGGAACGAAAAACATTATTGCAAATAACAAGAAATACAATTTTTCCAATTATACATAAAAATCAGTTTCTCAAATACTCCTTTATGGTACCTAAAGTAACGCTAAAGAAATGCACAATAAAGCACATTTGAGGTTTGCAAATAAATGCCAATTCTGGACCGATGAGTGGTAGAATATAGTCTTTAGTGACGAAAAAAAATTTAATATGGACATATCAGCGGGATAACGCTCCAATCCACACAACCGACATCTTTAACGACCGAAAAATTCCCGTATTACAATGTGCAGAATTGAGTTCGAACCTAAATCCTATTGAGGATCTCTGGGGGATCCTCTCTGCTCCTGTTTTCCAAAACCAAGAAAGCAGTTTGAGACAGTACGTCACATTAAATTAGTCATAAAGCAAGAATTGGCCAATATTTACATAACGTTTATTTATTAAAAAGTGTTTATTTTGGGCTAATTAACATAAAATTGGCCTCAAATCTTGGCGCCTCAGTGACTAAAATCGTGCCCTACTGACTAAAGAATGAAACGGAAGGAGTGGATCACCGACAAACTGACGTATCCGAAAGTGAAAAGAGATTTCCAAAACATAATCGATGAAAGAATATCAATGGCTGAAAGCACAAAAAATGTAGATCATGAATGGACAATTTTGGAAAACACTACTACAACGGCTGCGTAAAATACAGTCGGTAGAGTAGTAAAAATCAAAAACACCGAATGGTACGACAAAGACTTTCGAAACGCAATAACAGATTATAACCAAACAAGAAGAAAATGGCTCGGAAATAAAACTAGAGGAGCAGAAAACATTTATATTGAAAAAAAGAAGATTTGCCACAAAAATGTGCCAGAGAAAGAAGCATGAATCGAGTAGTTCTACAGTCAAATAAAAACAGTAAAAAGAGGATTCCAACCTCGTACAAGTATTTGCAAATATAAAGCGGAGAAATACTCACTGACCAACAAAATATTGTGAGTGTTGGGCCGAGCATTTTTCGAACTACTGAATGCCCGGAATTCTGACCAAAAAAAAGGAATAAAATTTGCCAATAAAAAGTAAATCCAGCTGAATCTTCACTAGATGGACAACCTCCGACGACAGGTGAAATTCACAATGCGTTAAATTACCTGACCTACTCACTCTAATATGGGAGCAAGATGTCTTGCCTAAAGATTCGAATGCAGCCATTATAATACCAATCCATAAAAAGAGAGAAAAAACCTTCGGTAGCAACTATCGTGGTACATCGCTTCTCAACACAACGTACAAAATATTCGTATGCCGAAAAAAATATTCCCCGAATAACAATGCGGCTTCCGACCTGAATGATACGAGCATAACATCGATTTACACTTGCTGTTTAGTGATTTCAAAAAAGCATTCGATACAATAGACAGATTGACTATTCCTGCAGTGGAATTCCAGAAAAATTAATCAGAATAACAGCAACGACGCTGCATAATACTCAATTCAAAGTAATGATACAAGACCAAAGATCGAAAGATTTTACAATTCAATCCGGTGTTCGCAGGGGTGATAGACTCTCTTCAACAATTTTCAATTTGTTATTATGCTGAGCAAAAGATGAATTGTGCGACGCCAAGCGTACTGGTCATATTTTGAACAGAACCACTCAAATATATGCATACGCTGACGACATTGCTTTTGCAAGCCATAAACCACTTTTTCTGAAATTGAAGCGGCAGCATCAAAAATTGGATTGAAAATCAATGAAGAGAAAACAAAATACTATATATGCTTATGCCCAGAGCAAAAAACAACCAAACACTAATAAAAAATTTAATGAGCTGAAACATTGATGTCCTTTGAAAGAAAAATTCTCTGACAAATTTTCGGCGAGGTTAAAATCGAACCTGACGAATGGAGGATAGGATGGAATAACGAACTTGACCAGCTAATTCAAGGCGAAAACGTAGTGCAATTTATCAAAACGAAACGATAAGATGGCTAGGACATATTGAACACGAAAGCATACATCGGCAGAGCAAGAGGAAGGCCAAGAAAAATATGGAAGGACGAATTAAACGAAGATCTGAAGAAGCTCCATTGTACTAAAGCATTAGCCAATGGGTTTGGGTGATCTCGGAGTTTAGATATAAATTTCAATCTGCTGTCCTCTACTTCTTTCTTTACCATAGGGATACCAAGATCTTTATGGATATTTTCATTGCGCATGTACCATGGTGAGCACGTGATTGATCTAAGCATTTTCGATTGGAACCTTTGTATTATATCAATATTAGTTGCACAGGTCGTACCCCACAGTTGAATGCCATACATCCAAATCGGCTTTAAAACCGCATTGTATAAAAGCACTTTGTTGTCTAAGCTAAGTTTAGAGTTTTTATTTAAAAGCCAATTTAAATTTGCAGCTCTTATCTTCATGCACGTTATTTTACTAGATATATGTTTTCTCCACGTCTATATAGATGACAGGGTTATACCTAACCAAACAGGGAGTGCCGCGCGTAAATAAAGTTGATTGATAATCAAATGGTAGAGCCTATATATTCACTATTCCATCCCAGATCCTCCATAGTCTTTTGCTCCCCCGCAAAGCCGTAGAATACTTCATAATATAATGCATATACATATGTCCTTTATAATATATTTAAAACTGTTTGGAATGCAATTTTGATTTAGTTGGTTGTTATGTTTAGCTTCAGAAAAGTTCCTTGGGGACTACGAAATCTAAACTTTGTTCTTTGTTCTTCAGAGCAGTCGCACTTTGTTCTTCAGAGCAGTCGCACAATGAATCTAGAGTACTTTTGTGTTTTTATACTCTCGCAACCTGTTGCACAGAGTATAATAGTTTTGTTCACCTAACGGTTGTTTGTGTCACCAAGAAATATAAGAGTTAGATATGGGGTTATATATACATAAATGATCAGGATGACGAGTGGATTTGAAATCCGGATGTCTGTCCGTCCGTCTGTCCGTGCAAGCGATAACTTGAGTAAAAATTAAGATATCTTAATGAAACTTGGAATATATGTTCCTTGGCACCCTGAGAAGGTTGCTTTCGAAAATGGGCAAAATCGGTCCACTGCCACGCCCACAAAATGGCGGAAACCGAAAACCTATACCGTGTCATAACTAAGCCATAAATAAAGTTATGAAAATGAAATTTGGAACATATGATCCCATTAGGGAGGGGCACATTTGGATGTAATTTTTATGGAAAAGTGGGCGTGACCCCACCCCCAAATAGGTTATTTGTATATAACTCGCAAACCAATAAAGCTATATAAACCAAACTTTCTGCAGTCGTTTATTTTAGCCATTTCCTTATACAGTCCAAAAATGAAAGAAATCGGATAATAACCACGCCCACCTCCCATACAAAGGTTAGGTTGAAAATTACTAAAAGTGCGTTAACTCACTAACGAAAAACATCAGAAACACCAAATTTTACATAAGAAATGGCAGAAGGAAGCTGCACTGAAATTTTTTTACAAATTGGAAAATGGGCGTGGCGTCGCCCACTTATGGGTCAAAAACCATACCTCAGGAACTACTAGACAGATTTCAATGAAATTCGGTATATAATATTTTCTTGACACCCTGATGACACGTGTGAAAAATGGACGAAATTGGTTCACAACCACGACAACTTCCCATATAACTCACTTTTGAATTTCATCTTATTCCTTCACTTATAATATATAGATTAGGAACCAATGAAGATAGCGAAATAAAACTTTACACAAACACTGTATATGATCTGTTGCATCACTTGTGAAAAAATTGTCAAAATCGAACAATGACTTTTCAAGGCCCCTGATATCGAACATGAAGAACTCAGTGCCTAAGGGTAATTTTTCCCCGAAAATATACTTAGGTAAATCCCTCAGATATCTTAATGTAATTCATTCCCTCTGATTTTTTTTCTTATAACAGTTTCTCTCTGTACCTGAAATGGTAAAAATCGGGTCATAACTTCCCCCAGATCCCATATACCTAATTATAAGTAATATTAAATTAAGAGAACGGATAGTCTTCGATACATTGAAAACGAGTGAAATCGGTTTAGGAATTACCTCAGTCCCCATATACTATTTATGATGATTTTCGTTATTCTATTGAACTTTATACCCAATATATAAGTCGAATTGTGTTATCTTTATAAAATTACATCAATAAATTGCGAGAGTATAAAATGTTCGGTTACACCCGAACTTAGCCCTTCCTTACTTGTTAAAATTGTTTTATTTTCCACAGAAGGAAATTGAGTCTATATCTTTAACTCTGTCTCTTTTTGTAACTCACTCTTTGAAAGATCAAGTAATCAATCAACGTTATTTATCCAATGATAGAATCTTTCTAGAGCTTCACTTCAAACGAAACCATAATGTGTGGGTCAAATTCTGCCAGACTAATTGGTATAGTAGGTGTCTGATCAATTATTATATAATTTTAATGCTAATTTCCGAAAATAAAATTAAATGTTTGTTTCATGTGAAAAATGTTAAATATTCTATTCTTTATGACTAATAGATATTAACTCTCTGCACTGGACGTCACTCACCTACATAAAAATTCAAACTATTATTCGAAGAAAACAGGACATATTTTCATGTCAATTATTAATTTTGGTTCGAGAATAGTAGTATATTTTATACTACTTGGAATATATTTTTAACTACGTTCCCAAAAAAAGCGAATTAATTTTTCCCTTTTTTCTTTCCTTCGGAAATACAACCTTTTGTATCGCAGTGTCAAAACTATGCTGTCACTACTTACCAAACCTTTTATAATTGAATCATGGCTTTTCCCACACGTGTGGGAAACGAAATAATGTAAACAGAAACATGGATATGGATATTTTCATTGCGCATGTACCATGGTGAGCACGTGATTGATCTAAGCATTTTCGATTGGAACCTTTGTATTATATCAATATTAGTTGCACAGGTCGTACCCCACAGTTGAATGCCATACATCCAAATCGGCTTTAAAACCGCATTGTATAAAAGCACTTTGTTGTCTAAGCTAAGTTTAGAGTTTTTATTTAAAAGCCAATTTAAATTTGCAGCTCTTATCTTCATGCACGTTATTTTACTAGATATATGTTTTCTCCACGTCTATATAGATGACAGGGTTATACCTAACCAAACAGGGAGTGCCGCGCGTAAATAAAGTTGATTGATAATCAAATGGTAGAGCCTATATATTCACTATTCCATCCCAGATCCTCCATAGTCTTTTGCTCCCCCGCAAAGCCGTAGAATACTTCATAATATAATGCATATACATATGTCCTTTATAATATATTTAAAACTGTTTGGAATGCAATTTTGATTTAGTTGGTTGTTATGTTTAGCTTCAGAAAAGTTCCTTGGGGACTACGAAATCTAAACTTTGTTCTTTGTTGGCAAAAATTTGCTAAGCTGTAATCGCATGCAATATATAGAAAACAATTTCGTCAATGTTACCCTCATTATCCTCATTTTTTATACAAAAAACGGAAAAATAAACTTCTTAATATATTATAAAAACGGCTCAATAACGCGAGCCATCCACATGTTCATATTTTTCCTCTTTGTATAAAACTAACGACAAAAGTAAAATATCTCCACTGCAACAAATTCACTTTCACAACTATCCACAGCGAGATATTTTATTTGTCAAGAGCATTTTACTTCTTAACAACTTATAAAGAAAAGAGCTTTTTGTTTTAAACACAGAATACGAAATGCTTGATAAATTTCAATTTTTTACAAATTAGAAATTTGTTGAATTTGCAAAGTGCACAGAATAGGGCTGATAGTATATATAGATTTTAAGTTTGAATTTGCAGCTGCTTTTAATTTGCCCTTGAACGAAATATTGTGTTTTTGAATTATTTTTTTTCTAACCAATTCCATGTGAGCTCTATGAGAATTATAAATTATATAATTTATAAAGTTATACATATTTTCCATTGGCAAATTCTTTCAAATATTCTAAAGAAATTCAAAGAAAATTTCTTATAAATGTTTCAAAATTGGGCAAATGTGACCATCCTACCTCTAGCTCTCTTATACCGTATATGTATATCGGTTAATATGTGAGACAACTTATAAAAATTAAGTGAACGTCGCAAATATTACCTCATACAATTTTTAGTGGCCTTTAATCTAATTATAAGATTCGGATTATCAGATACTGCCGTCTGCTTCATTGGATTCTTCACTTTGTCTTTTGTCCATTGGGTGCAAAACTCTTTTCGAGTTTTGGACTATTGGATTTTTATAGGGAATACATTTATAAACTGTTTGAGATTTCTTGATGAGATATGTTCTGGTTCTTGTAATTTTTATCTTATCTTTATCTACACCCTTATTGCGAATATTTAAATAAAAAGATACTAAGGTGACGGTAGATTAGCCAAGTGCGATATTATTCTTGTACACTTAATTGATCCTTGAGTACAGAAACTTGATATGGGTGTTTTTATCCATTTCCATTGCTTTAAGTATAGTATTTAATATGAAAGTTTTTGAATTCGCCTATCTTGAAAACGCATTGTTTAATACCTAATTTCTGCTTTTGTTTATATTTCTTATAAACTGTTATTTTTTGAATTTCGGTAAATGTTAAATAAAGGGTTGATACGGTGCTGTTACTAAGCAACGGAAATTCTTTCATAATTTCCTCGTTCGTTGTACCGTTTCATTAAGAATTGGTTGTGAAATGGGTATTGTATAGTAAATATTTATATGTGCAAAATCAGTCTAGCTGATCTTTCTCACTGATGGTGTCGCAGCAACATCTTTTTTCGTTAAAATTTGTTTGCAAAATTATTGTAGGTGTATTAACTTAATGAATTATTAAAAATTTGATTACATTTATTTAACTTTAAGCCTAAAATGAGGTACTAGTTTATCAGCCGAGGAACAAGGAATAATCATAGGTGTGCTTGAAAGCGGTTCCAAAATGCGCCTAGACCAAAGCGACATCGAAACTGTATATCAAAATGTCGTAAAACCCCCACTAATAATGGTACAGTGCGACGCAGGGAACGAAAAACATTATTGCAAATAACAAGAAATACAATTTTTCCAATTATACATAAAAATCAGTTTCTCAAATACTCCTTTATGGTACCTAAAGTAACGCTAAAGAAATGCACAATAAAGCACATTTGAGGTTTGCAAATAAATGCCAATTCTGGACCGATGAGTGGTAGAATATAGTCTTTAGTGACGAAAAAAAATTTAATATGGACATATCAGCGGGATAACGCTCCAATCCACACAACCGACATCTTTAACGACCGAAAAATTCCCGTATTACAATGTGCAGAATTGAGTTCGAACCTAAATCCTATTGAGGATCTCTGGGGGATCCTCTCTGCTCCTGTTTTCCAAAACCAAGAAAGCAGTTTGAGACAGTACGTCACATTAAATTAGTCATAAAGCAAGAATTGGCCAATATTTACATAACGTTTATTTATTAAAAAGTGTTTATTTTGGGCTAATTAACATAAAATTGGCCTCAAATCTTGGCGCCTCAGTGACTAAAATCGTGCCCTACTGACTAAAGAATGAAACGGAAGGAGTGGATCACCGACAAACTGACGTATCCGAAAGTGAAAAGAGATTTCCAAAACATAATCGATGAAAGAATATCAATGGCTGAAAGCACAAAAAATGTAGATCATGAATGGACAATTTTGAAAAACACTACTACAACGGCTGCGTAAAATACAGTCGGTAGAGTAGTAAAAATCAAAAACACCGAATGGTACGACAAAGACTTTCGAAACGCAATAACAGATTATAACCAAACAAGAAGAAAATGGCTCGGAAATAAAACTAGAGGAGCAGAAAACATTTATATTGAAAAAAAGAAGATTTGCCACAAAAATGTGCCAGAGAAAGAAGCATGAATCGAGTAGTTCTACAGTCAAATAAAAACAGTAAAAAGAGGATTCCAACCTCGTACAAGTATTTGCAAATATAAAGCGGAGAAATACTCACTGACCAACAAAATATTGTGAGTGTTGGGCCGAGCATTTTTCGAACTACTGAATGCCCGGAATTCTGACCAAAAAAAAGGAATAAAATTTGCCAATAAAAAGTAAATCCAGCTGAATCTTCACTAGATGGACAACCTCCGACGACAGGTGAAATTCACAATGCGTTAAATTACCTGACCTACTCACTCTAATATGGGAGCAAGATGTCTTGCCTAAAGATTCGAATGCAGCCATTATAATACCAATCCATAAAAAGAGAGAAAAAACCTTCGGTAGCAACTATCGTGGTACATCGCTTCTCAACACAACGTACAAAATATTCGTATGCCGAAAAAAATATTCCCCGAATAACAATGCGGCTTCCGACCTGAATGATACGAGCATAACATCGATTTACACTTGCTGTTTAGTGATTTCAAAAAAGCATTCGATACAATAGACAGATTGACTATTCCTGCAGTGGAATTCCAGAAAAATTAATCAGAATAACAGCAACGACGCTGCATAATACTCAATTCAAAGTAATGATACAAGACCAAAGATCGAAAGATTTTACAATTCAATCCGGTGTTCGCAGGGGTGATAGACTCTCTTCAACAATTTTCAATTTGTTATTATGCTGAGCAAAAGATGAATTGTGCGACGCCAAGCGTACTGGTCATATTTTGAACAGAACCACTCAAATATATGCATACGCTGACGACATTGCTTTTGCAAGCCATAAACCACTTTTTCTGAAATTGAAGCGGCAGCATCAAAAATTGGATTGAAAATCAATGAAGAGAAAACAAAATACTATATATGCTTATGCCCAGAGCAAAAAACAACCAAACACTAATAAAAAATTTAATGAGCTGAAACATTGATGTCCTTTGAAAGAAAAATTCTCTGACAAATTTTCGGCGAGGTTAAAATCGAACCTGACGAATGGAGGATAGGATGGAATAACGAACTTGACCAGCTAATTCAAGGCGAAAACGTAGTGCAATTTATCAAAACGAAACGATAAGATGGCTAGGACATATTGAACACGAAAGCATACATCGGCAGAGCAAGAGGAAGGCCAAGAAAAATATGGAAGGACGAATTAAACGAAGATCTGAAGAAGCTCCATTGTACTAAAGCATTAGCCAATGGGTTTGGGTGATCTCGGAGTTTAGATATATATTTCAATCTGCTGTCCTCTACTTCTTTCTTTACCATAGGGATACCAAGATCTTTATGGATATTTTCATTGCGCATGTACCATGGTGAGCACGTGATTGATCTAAGCATTTTCGATTGGAACCTTTGTATTATATCAATATTAGTTGCACAGGTCGTACCCCACAGTTGAATGCCATACATCCAAATCGGCTTTAAAACCGCATTGTATAAAAGCACTTTGTTGTCTAAGCTAAGTTTAGAGTTTTTATTTAAAAGCCAATTTAAATTTGCAGCTCTTATCTTCATGCACGTTATTTTACTAGATATATGTTTTCTCCACGTCTATATAGATGACAGGGTTATACCTAACCAAACAGGGAGTGCCGCGCGTAAATAAAGTTGATTGATAATCAAATGGTAGAGCCTATATATTCACTATTCCATCCCAGATCCTCCATAGTCTTTTGCTCCCCCGCAAAGCCGTAGAATACTTCATAATATAATGCATATACATATGTCCTTTATAATATATTTAAAACTGTTTGGAATGCAATTTTGATTTAGTTGGTTGTTATGTTTAGCTTCAGAAAAGTTCCTTGGGGACTACGAAATCTAAACTTTGTTCTTTGTTGGCAAAAATTTGCTAAGCTGTAATCGCATGCAATATATAGAAAACAATTTCGTCAATGTTACCCTCATTATCCTCATTTTTTATACAAAAAACGGAAAAATAAACTTCTTAATGTATTATAAAAACGGCTCAATAACGCGAGCCATCCACATGTTCATATTTTTCCTCTTTGTATAAAACTAACGACAAAAGTAAAATATCTCCACTGCAACAAATTCACTTTCACAACTATCCACAGCGAGATATTTTATTTGTCAAGAGCATTTTACTTCTTAACAACTTATAAAGAAAAGAGCTTTTTGTTTTAAACACAGAATACGAAATGCTTGATAAATTTCAATTTTTTACAAATTAGAAATTTGTTGAATTTGCAAAGTGCACAGAATAGGGCTGATAGTATATATAGATTTTAAGTTTGAATTTGCAGCTGCTTTTAATTTGCCCTTGAACGAAATATTGTGTTTTTGAATTATTTTTTTTCTAACCAATTCCATGTGAGCTCTATGAGAATTATAAATTATATAATTTATAAAGTTATACATATTTTCCATTGGCAAATTCTTTCAAATATTCTAAAGAAATTCAAAGAAAATTTCTTATAAATGTTTCAAAATTGGGCAAATGTGACCATCCTACCTCTAGCTCTCTTATACCGTATATGTATATCGGTTAATATGTGAGACAACTTATAAAAATTAAATTATTAATCTAATTATAAGATTCGGATTATCAGATACTGCCGTCTGCTTCATTGGATTCTTCACTTTGTCTTTTGTCCATTGGGTGCAAAACTCTTTTCGAGTTTTGGACTATTGGATTTTTATAGGGAATACATTTATAAACTGTTTGAGATTTCTTGATGAGATATGTTCTGGTTCTTGTAATTTTTATCTTATCCTTATCTACACCCTTATTGCGAGTGTCGACTAGTAATAGATAAGTAACTATTTTAAGTGTTGATCACTCGCTAAATCATTGATTGTGAATGATTTTCAATCGCTCATCTATTGACAATAATTTTACAAATAGTCGTTAGAAATTGCGAAGCTAGAAATTTAAATAAAAAGATACTAAGGTGACGGTAGATTAGCCAAGTGCGATATTATTCTTGTACACTTAATTGATCCTTGAGTACAGAAACTTGATATCGGTGTTTTTATCCATTTCCATTGCTTTAAGTATAGTATTTAATATGAAAGTTTTTGAATTCGCCTATCTTGAAAACGCATTGTTTAATACCTAATTTCTGCTTTTGTTTATATTTCTTATAAACTGTTATTTTTTGAATTTCGGTAAATGTTAAATAAAGGGTTGATACGGTGCTGTTACTAAGCAACGGAAATTCTTTCATAATTTCCTCGTTCGTTGTACCGTTTCATTAAGAATTGGTTGTGAAATGGGTATTGTATAGTAAATATTTATATGTGCAAAATCAGTCTAGCTGATCTTTCTCACTGATAGTGTCGCAGCAACATCTTTTTTCGTTAAAATTTGTTTGCAAAATTATTGTAGGTGTATTAACTTAATGAATTATTAAAAATTTGATTACATTTATTTAACTTTAAGCCTAAAATGAGGTACTAGTTTATCAGCCGAGGAACAAGGAATAATCATAGGTGTGCTTGAAAGCGGTTCCAAAATGCGCCTAGACCAAAGCGACATCGAAACTGTATATCAAAATGTCGTAAAACCCCCACTAATAATGGTACAGTGCGACGCAGGGAACGAAAAACATTATTGCAAATAACAAGAAATACAATTTTTCCAATTATACATAAAAATCAGTTTCTCAAATACTCCTTTATGGTACCTAAAGTAACGCTAAAGAAATGCACAATAAAGCACATTTGAGGTTTGCAAATAAATGCCAATTCTGGGCCGATGAGTGGTAGAATATAGTCTTTAGTGACGAAAAAAAATTTAATATGGACATATCAGCGGGATAACGCTCCAATCCACACAACCGACATCTTTAACGACCGAAAAATTCCCGTATTACAATGTGCAGAATTGAGTTCGAACCTAAATCCTATTGAGGATCTCTGGGGGATCCTCTCTGCTCCTGTTTTCCAAAACCAAGAAAGCAGTTTGAGACAGTACGTCACATTAAATTAGTCATAAAGCAAGAATTGGCCAATATTTACATAACGTTTATTTATTAAAAAGTGTTTATTTTGGGCTAATTAACATAAAAATGGCCTCAAATCTTGGCGCCTCAGTGACTAAAATCGTGCCCTACTGACTAAGGAATGAAACGGAAGGAGTGGATCACCGACAAACTGACGTATCCGAAAGTGAAAAGAGATTTCCAAAACATAATCGATGAAAGAATATCAATGGCTGAAAGAACAAAAAATGTAGATCATGAATGGACAATTTTGAAAAACACTACTACAACGGCTGCGTAAAATACAGTCGGTAGAGTAGTAAAAAGCAAAAACACCGAATGGTACGACAAAGACTTTCGAAACGCAATAACAGATTATAACCAAACAAGAAGAAAATGGCTCGGAAATAAAACTAGAGGAGCAGAAAACATTTATATTGAAAAAAAGAAGATTTGCCACAAAAATGTGCCAGAGAAAGAAGCATGAATCGAGTAGTTCTACAGTCAAATAAAAACAGTAAAAAGAGGATTCCAACCTCGTACAAGTATTTGCAAATATAAAGCGGAGAAATACTCACTGACCAACAAAATATTGTAGAGTGTTGGGCCGAGCATTTTTCGAACTACTGAATGCCCGGAATTCTGACCAAAAAAAAGGAATAAAATTTGCCAATAAAAAGTAAATCCAGCTGAATCTTCACTAGATGGACAACCTCCGACGACAGGTGAAATTCACAATGCGTTAAATTACCTGACCTACTCACTCTAATATGGGAGCAAGATGTCTTGCCTAAAGATTCGAATGCAGCCATTATAATACCAATCCATAAAAAGAGAGAAAAAACCTTCGGTAGCAACTATCGTGGTACATCGCTTCTCAACACAACGTACAAAATATTCGTATGCCGAAAAAAATATTCCCCGAATAACAATGCGGCTTCCGACCTGAATGATACGAGCATAACATCGATTTACACTTGCTGTTTAGTGATTTCAAAAAAGCATTCGATACAATAGACAGATTGACTATTCCTGCAGTGGAATTCCAGAAAAATTAATCAGAATAACAGCAACGACGCTGCATAATACTCAATTCAAAGTAATGATACAAGACCAAACATCGAAAGATTTTGCAATTCAATCCGGTGTTCGCAGGGGTGATAGACTCTCTTCAACAATTTTCAATTTGTTATTATGCTGAGCAAAAGATGAATTGTGCGACGCCAAGCGTACTGGTCATATTTTGAACAGAACCACTCAAATATATGCATACGCTGACGACATTGCTTTTGCAAGCCATAAACCACTTTTTCTGAAATTGAAGCGGCAGCATCAAAAATTGGATTGAAAATCAATGAAGAGAAAACAAAATACTATATATGCTTATGCCCAGAGCAAAAAACAACCAAACACTAATAAAAAATTTAATGAGCTGAAACATTGATGTCCTTTGAAAGAAAAATTCTCTGACAAATTTTCGGCGAGGTTAAAATCGAACCTGACGAATGGAGGATAGGATGGAATAACGAACTTGACCAGCTAATTCAAGGCGAAAACGTAGTGCAATTTATCAAAACGAAACGATAAGATGGCTAGGACATATTGAACACGAAAGCATACATCGGCAGAGCAAGAGGAAGGCCAAGAAAAATATGGAAGGACGAATTAAACGAAGATCTGAAGAAGCTCCATTGTACTAAAGCATTAGCCAATGGGTTTGGGTGATCTCGGAGTTTAGATATATATTTCAATCTGCTGTCCTCTACTTCTTTCTTTACCATAGGGATACCAAGATCTTTATGAATATTTTCATTGCGCATGTACCATGGTGAGCACGTGATTGATCTAAGCATTTTCGATTGGAACCTTTGTATTATATCAATATTAGTTGCACAGGTCGTACCCCACAGTTGAATGCCATACATCCAAATCGGCTTTAAAACCGCATTGTATAAAAGCACTTTGTTGTCTAAGCTAAGTTTAGAGTTTTTATTTAAAAGCCAATTTAAATTTGCAGCTCTTATCTTCATGCACGTTATTTTACTAGATATATGTTTTCTCCACGTCTATATAGATGACAGGGTTATACCTAACCAAACAGGGAGTGCCGCGCGTAAATAAAGTTGATCCTCCATAGTCTTTTGCTCCCCCGCAAAGCCGTAGAATACTTCATAATATAATGCATATACATATGTCCTTTATAATATATTTAAAACTGTTTGGAATGCAATTTTGATTTAGTTGGTTGTTATGTTTAGCTTCAGAAAAGTTCCTTGGGGACTACGAAATCTAAACTTTGTTCTTTGTTGGCAAAAATTTGCTAAGCTGTAATCGCATGCAATATATAGAAAACAATTTCGTCAATGTTACCCTCATTATCCTCATTTTTTATACAAAAAACGGAAAAATAAACTTCTTAATATATTATAAAAACGGCTCAATAACGCGAGCCATCCACATGTTCATATTTTTCCTCTTTGTATAAAACTAACGACAAAAGTAAAATATCTCCACTGCAACAAATTCACTTTCACAACTATCCACAGCGAGATATTTTATTTGTCAAGAGCATTTTACTTCTTAACAACTTATAAAGAAAAGAGCTTTTTGTTTTAAACACAGAATACGAAATGCTTGATAAATTTCAATTTTTTACAAATTAGAAATTTGTTGAATTTGCAAAGTGCACAGAATAGGGCTGATAGTATATATAGATTTTAAGTTTGAATTTGCAGCTGCTTTTAATTTGCCCTTGAACGAAATATTGTGTTTTTGAATTATTTTTTTTCTAACCAATTCCATGTGAGCTCTATGAGAATTATAAATTATATAATTTATAAAGTTATACATATTTTCCATTGGCAAATTCTTTCAAATATTCTAAAGAAATTCAAAGAAAATTTCTTATAAATGTTTCAAAATTGGGCAAATGTGACCATCCTACCATCCTATTTGAACGTCGCAAATATTACCTCATACAATTTTTAGTGGCCTTTAATCTAATTATAAGATTCGGATTATCAGATACTGCCGTCTGCTTCATTGGATTCTTCACTTTGTCTTTTGTCCATTGGGTGCAAAACTCTTCGAGTTTTGGACTATTGGATTTTTATAGGGAATACATTTATAAACTGTTTGAGATTTCTTGATGAGATATGTTCTGGTTCTTGTAATTTTTATCTTATCTTTATCTACACCCTTATTGCGAGTGTCGACTAGTAATAGATAAGTAACTATTTTAAGTGTTGATCACTCGCTAAATCATTGATTGTGAATGATTTTCAATCGCTCATCTATTGACAATAATTTTACAAATAGTCGTTAGAAATTGCGAAGCTAGAAATTTAAATAAAAAGATACTAAGGTGACGGTAGATTAGCCAAGTGCGATATTATTCTTGTACACTTAATTGATCCTTGAGTACAGAAACTTGATATGGGTGTTTTTATCCATTTCCATTGCTTTAAGTATAGTATTTAATATGAAAGTTTTTGAATTCGCCTATCTTGAAAACGCATTGTTTAATACCTAATTTCTGCTTTTGTTTATATTTCTTATAAACTGTTATTTTTTGAATTTCGGTAAATGTTAAATAAAGGGTTGATACGGTGCTGTTACTAAGCAACGGAAGTTCTTTCATAATTTCCTCGTTCGTTGTACCGTTTCATTAAGAATTGGTTGTGAAATGGGTATTGTATAGTAAATATTTATATGTGCAAAATCAGTCTAGCTGATCTTTCTCACTGATAGTGTCGCAGCAACATCTTTTTTCGTTAAAATTTGTTTGCAAAATTATTGTAGGTGTATTAACTTAATGAATTATTAAAAATTTGATTACATTTATTTAACTTTAAGCCTAAAATGAGGTACTAGTTTATCAGCCGAGGAACAAGGAATAATCATAGGTGTGCTTGAAAGCGGTTCCAAAATGCGCCTAGACCAAAGCGACATCGAAACTGTATATCAAAATGTCGTAAAACCCCCACTAATAATGGTACAGTGCGACGCAGGGAACGAAAAACATTATTGCAAATAACAAGAAATACAATTTTTCCAATTATACATAAAAATCAGTTTCTCAAATACTCCTTTATGGTACCTAAAGTAACGCTAAAGAAATGCACAATAAAGCACATTTGAGGTTTGCAAATAAATGCCAATTCTGGACCGATGAGTGGTAGAATATAGTCTTTAGTGACGAAAAAAAATTTAATATGGACATATCAGCGGGATAACGCTCCAATCCACACAACCGACATCTTTAACGACCGAAAAATTCCCGTATTACAATGTGCAGAATTGAGTTCGAACCTAAATCCTATTGAGGATCTCTGGGGGATCCTCTCTGCTCCTGTTTTCCAAAACCAAGAAAGCAGTTTGAGACAGTACGTCACATTAAATTAGTCATAAAGCAAGAATTGGCCAATATTTACATAACGTTTATTTATTAAAAAGTGTTTATTTTGGGCTAATTAACATAAAAATGGCCTCAAATCTTGGCGCCTCAGTGACTAAAATCGTGCCCTACTGACTAAGGAATGAAACGGAAGGAGTGGATCACCGACAAACTGACGTATCCGAAAGTGAAAAGAGATTTCCAAAACATAATCGATGAAAGAATATCAATGGCTGAAAGAACAAAAAATGTAGATCATGAATGGACAATTTTGAAAAACACTACTACAACGGCTGCGTAAAATACAGTCGGTAGAGTAGTAAAAAGCAAAAACACCGAATGGTACGACAAAGACTTTCGAAACGCAATAACAGATTATAACCAAACAAGAAGAAAATGGCTCGGAAATAAAACTAGAGGAGCAGAAAACATTTATATTGAAAAAAAGAAGATTTGCCACAAAAATGTGCCAGAGAAAGAAGCATGAATCGAGTAGTTCTACAGTCAAATAAAAACAGTAAAAAGAGGATTCCAACCTCGTACAAGTATTTGCAAATATAAAGCGGAGAAATACTCACTGACCAACAAAATATTGTAGAGTGTTGGGCCGAGCATTTTTCGAACTACTGAATGCCCGGAATTCTGACCAAAAAAAAGGAATAAAATTTGCCAATAAAAAGTAAATCCAGCTGAATCTTCACTAGATGGACAACCTCCGACGACAGGTGAAATTCACAATGCGTTAAATTACCTGACCTACTCACTCTAATATGGGAGCAAGATGTCTTGCCTAAAGATTCGAATGCAGCCATTATAATACCAATCCATAAAAAGAGAGAAAAAACCTTCGGTAGCAACTATCGTGGTACATCGCTTCTCAACACAACGTACAAAATATTCGTATGCCGAAAAAAATATTCCCCGAATAACAATGCGGCTTCCGACCTGAATGATACGAGCATAACATCGATTTACACTTGCTGTTTAGTGATTTCAAAAAAGCATTCGATACAATAGACAGATTGACTATTCCTGCAGTGGAATTCCAGAAAAATTAATCAGAATAACAGCAACGACGCTGCATAATACTCAATTCAAAGTAATGATACAAGACCAAACATCGAAAGATTTTGCAATTCAATCCGGTGTTCGCAGGGGTGATAGACTCTCTTCAACAATTTTCAATTTGTTATTATGCTGAGCAAAAGATGAATTGTGCGACGCCAAGCGTACTGGTCATATTTTGAACAGAACCACTCAAATATATGCATACGCTGACGACATTGCTTTTGCAAGCCATAAACCACTTTTTCTGAAATTGAAGCGGCAGCATCAAAAATTGGATTGAAAATCAATGAAGAGAAAACAAAATACTATATATGCTTATGCCCAGAGCAAAAAACAACCAAACACTAATAAAAAATTTAATGAGCTGAAACATTGATGTCCTTTGAAAGAAAAATTCTCTGAGAAATTTTCGGCGAGGTTAAAATCGAACCTGACGAATGGAGGATAGGATGGAATAACGAACTTGACCAGCTAATTCAAGGCGAAAACGTAGTGCAATTTATCAAAACGCAACGATAAGATGGCTAGGACATATTGAACACGAAAGCATACATCGGCAGAGCAAGAGGAAGGCCAAGAAAAATATGGAAGGACGAATTAAACGAAGATCTGAAGAAGCTCCGATTGGAAAACTGGAGAGAGATCGCAAAAGACAGAGTAGCTTGGAGGCGTATTGTTCAACAGGCTGTAGAGAGAGCTGTAGAGCCAAATGATAACGATGATGACTACTGACTATTAACATAAACATTTCTTTCAATTAAACTCAAATCTGTAGGATTAGTGGTAAAAACACTAAAATGCACATATAAATATATACTATTAGCCTAAACTTACATCCTGTTTTAAAGTTAAAAAAAAATTTAAATTTATTAATTTTTTGTTTTTTTATATCGTATATATTAATTATAGCAAATCTGCATACCCAGAAATATTTTGCAATTTTCTAATCTTTTGTTTTTTTTTTTGCAAAAAGTTCATGCACATATAATTATTTATATGAGGTATTAAATTTTAATATACATACAGTTTGTCAAGAAACAGTTTACACATTGAAAGTAAATACACTTTTTCACTTTCTGCAGCAAAATGTATTACTTTTAACTTCAGTTCGAAGTGTGTAAAGTGTTTCTTGACACTAACAAAATTGAATGATTTTTTGTTTTTTGTTGTTTTTGGTTTGTTTTTGCATTGCTTTCGCAGCTTTTTTTACATCAATTCTCTTTAAAAACTGTATGTAACCATACCTCATTAAAAAAATGTCGAACTGAATTAAAAAGTAATAAATTGTGCTGCGGAAAGTGAAAAAGTGTATTTAGTTTCAATGTGTAAACTTTCTTGACAAACTGTACATAAAAACACACAGGTGAGTTTGATAGGCTAAACGTGTGCTGTCTATTACTACAGAATTACAAGTCGTGTGTATCTCTTTTGGTCTATTGGCATATTGACAATTCGTCAATTTTGTTGGTTATATTCAGTTAAATCAAAATTGGAATAACTTGAATCGTATATAACTGTACTGTATATTTATGTAACTAATTAAATATCTGTATATAAACTGTGGATGTAGTTAATAGATTTAGTAACAGATTAATGAGTCGTATTTTGAAAACATCAATTCAGAAAACAACCAATCACAAAAACAACTTACCCACACATATGTGTAACATATATACTCCGATTCACTTGAATAGGTACATATTTTAAACACCTATCGTTTTGATGATACGCATCTGAATTATTGATTGAACCATGGAAAATTGGAAGAAGGGAATAATTACAAAAAGTTCGAACTGAGATAATTAGAAAAAACTGATTTACTCTCAACGTATCAGAGATCTGCATTGAGTAATAATGAAATTAGTGCACAAACTCATGAGCCAAACAAATTGGTGTAAATGAGTACTAATACAAATATCAAAAATGACAAAGACTCATTTCCACCAAATCAAAAAAAACTCATAGTATTTCTACACTTATATGTGCCGTCAATTTATGACTCAAACGAGCGTATATTAAAAATTTCATTTTACTCACTTGCTCATTGGTCACGATGAAAATAAACTTGAATGAGCTCGCTACACTGATCGGCATGAGTGGAATTGTGACTTCGTAGCTGAGCACGAAAGTAAAGATACCCAGTAGGAACTTTGTCACATTACATTTTTCATTATTTGATTGAACATGCATTTTCGTGCGTCTTTATTTATTTTCAATACATTACTATTAAAAGAAATATATTAGAACCTAAAAGTATTAACTTTACTGTCATTAATTAACTTAAAACATTAAATGTAATTCACGACATCAAAGAACAAAACACATCGTTAGTCATTTCCCGCAGGGCACTTTTGCCTAGCGGCGGCACAGCCTTCGTCAGTTTTACTTTGATCCTATTCGTATCACTTTATTTATTTAGCTATACTATTGGTGTTATTTTGGTGGTATGGCTCATTTTTGTTTAACTTGACTGAATTATTGGCTCATGAGACAATTGAGCACTTCAACGATACGTATGAAGAGAAACTTACTCATTTTTTATGCTCTCGCTTTGTGTGCTGTGCGTAAATGTGTTTTAGTGGATCTTTGTGTTTGATGATTTTTGACTTATATGCACTAATACTACTTTTTGTGTTACTCAACCAATGACTCAAAAAAGGGAATAATTGCAGTTCTCTGCAACGTATAGATCAAATACCCATGATATCTTAAAATGAAATGTAGTAAACATTGTTGCCGATAATATGCTGTAAAAAAAAATATTTTATGTAAAGAAAAACCAAAGTTAGGGTAGTTTGATATTTTTGGAATTATTCCCTTTTTCCAGTTTATGAAAATAAAGACACAAATATTAAAGAATATTAGAATTTATTATATTAATAACATAGAAAAGATATTGTATTAATCCTCATCCATCCAATGTGGTTGTGGGCCAAGTCAAAATCAAATCATAAAACTCTTCAGGAATATATGGTGTGATTTTTCGCCCATCATTCATCTTTTTTTCGTTTATGGGTAGTTTTGACCGGTATGCTTTTTCATCAGGTATTTTAGGAGTAGTTCTTGATTTTCGAAGCAAAAAAGATGTCTTTACAAATCCGTCAATAAATTTGGATCAAGTTAAGTAGCCTTTATTACCACTATTGTACTCAAAATGTTTATATTTTGATAATTTAAAAGTTGTACTTTTATCTATTGATTTGCAAGTTTTCTTGTAGAACGGCTGCCATGTTGTTTTAAAATTCAATATGTTCTCGTTATTAATGGCTTCAACCAAAAATCCCTTACTTTTAGCTTCTGAAATCAAGTTGTTGTACTGAGCTTGTACTTGTGTACGATTGACCCAATAGACGCTGTGTTTTTTTTAATTTCTTTTTATAAAGGTGAAAATTTCGTACCCCTCTTTTCTTCTTTTTTGGAATGTTAATCTCATCATCAGATGATTGGTTCTCAGTTGACATTGTTCTTTCTTCAATATATAGGAGCTATAGGATATAGTCACACGATGTGGCCAATCATTTTATAATATGTGCAATGTTTTGCTCTCAGCGAAAAATTCAAATTAACAACACACTCAGACAGACAGAAGCAAATGCTTGCATGACATTTTTCTCACCAAGCATTGTAGCTTCAAAACATTACTGTGTGCGGAGAAGGCACGAAACACATTGTTGTTTATGCTAAAATATAAATTATTTTATTAAAACAGTAATTTTAATAATATTTTTACACATAAAAATACTATTTCTTTTAGTATTATTGAATTTAAATGTATTATTGCATGCATAAACATGTTTTCTCTACATAGAGAACGAGCATTTTACAGCAAGTGCATGCTGCACTCGTTGCTTTTTCGGTAAGCAAGAAAGGCAATGATTTGTTTCCATTGCCTTTCAAACCTAAAAAACGAGTAATGTGCTGAACACATAGAAGACGGCAAGCGACGAGCGACATCTGCCAAATATTAAAATACACGCATTCTTATTTCCACAGATTTTTTGACAACAGCACGACTACGCGGCAACAGGCTTGTAGTTGTCGTTGTCGCCAAATTAGAAATGTTTCTAATTTTGCCGACGACAATGGCCGCTGTAGAGCTTAGTGGCATGTGAAATGTAAAATTATTCAAAGTTCTCACAAGTATGACGTTATTTTGCCAGCAGACACGTAAAATAGCTTTGATATATCATTTATAATAACAATCGATTATTTAAAACAAATAAATCGCCAATTTTTACATTTTTTGCGTAAATAATTTCACTTTAAACTAAATATGTAAATTTTATTGAAGTGAAAGATGTTAGTACGGCAACAATAAAATTGCTGTTTGATATGTCGCTGCCGTCTTCAAAATGTTCAAGACGCTGACTTCATAGCGACATTTGGGATCAGTCGTCGCTACGTCGTGTCGTGTCGTCGTCTTTGTTTGTGTTCAGCACTTAAGCATTACATTTTCGTGAATACGAACAAGTGTTGCTTGCTTATGTCTTGTGTGTTCGTTGCTATTTAGGTTCACTGCTTATACTGTTTCAAATGTCATCAAACAAATCACATGCAATAAGGCGCACATTCAAGTGCACTTGTGCAGCAGTTTAATATGTAATTATGTACTTACATTCAGTATATTGATTATACGTAAATCGAGGTAATTAAACGCAGTGCTATGCTT
Source organism: Zeugodacus cucurbitae (assembly GCF_028554725.1). Classification (NCBI taxonomy): domain Eukaryota; kingdom Metazoa; phylum Arthropoda; class Insecta; order Diptera; family Tephritidae; genus Zeugodacus; species Zeugodacus cucurbitae. Next base: position 34,314,732 of record NC_071668.1, read on the forward strand.
TGCTAATGCTTTTAATGTATATTTTCAGCAAAAGAAGATCGGTATGAATGTAACAAACAAATTTTTATCATCAGAGAATGGAACACCGCATGACAAAGTAGTAATATTGGATGCTGGTGCACAATACGGAAAAGTAAGTTAATAGCTTTAATTCTATAGAATTTGAGAAAAATATGTATTTGTTATAGGTGATAGATCGCAAAGTAAGGGAATTACTTGTGGAATCAGAAATTTTACCGTTAGATACATCAGCAGCTGTGTTACAAGCTAACGGTTATAGGGGTATTATAATCTCTGGTGGACCGAACTCGGTGTATGCTGAAGATGCCCCGAATTATGATCCAGACATATTTAAAATTAAGATACCAATTCTTGGAATTTGTTATGGAATGCAGCTTATAAACAAAGAATTCGGTGGTACTGTGCACAAGAAAACAGTACGTGAAGATGGACAAGAAAACATTGAAATTGAAACAGAGTGTCCTTTATTTAAGTAAGTTAATATTTATTAATGGAGTAATATATTAATTTCAGTTGAAGTATATACATATAAACTACTACAAATATAAGTTGTATTCGATTCGCACTTATGAGAGTAGCCAACGCGCAGAGTATTCCAGATATTCTAATAAACTGGCAGTACCTGTACGCTTGCTTGTTGTAATAGTGTTGCGTTACCTTATTTTGTGGTAAAATACTCTAATCATCTAATTTTTTTATCCTTAATTTAACACTTTCATGCCCAATGCTGCCCATAGGCAACATTGTACTTCCCGGCTTCTAATTCTCGTTATTTAAATATTTTTGACCATCGATTTTTTCAGTTATGTAGACTTATGTTTTGTGCATGCTTACAGTTATTTTTTATACTCTCGCAACAAAAGTTGCTTGAGTAAAAATTGAGATATCTTAATGAAACTTGGAACACATGTTCCTTGGGACCGTCGAAAATGGACAAAATCGGACCACTGCCACGCCCACAAAATGGCGAATACTGAAAACACATAAAGTGTCATAACTAAGCCATAAATAAAGTTATAAAAGTAAAATTTGGAACAAAGGATCGCACTAGGAAGGAGCATATTTGGATGTAATCTTTTTGGGGAAGTGTGCGTGGCCCCGCCCACAAATCGGCTATTTGTATATATCTCGCAAACCAATAAAGCCATATAAACCAAAACTGCAGTCGGTTCTCTAACGTACCCCACCACACACCATAAAAATAGTTGAAATCGGATAATATCCACGCCCACCTCCCATACAAAGGTTCGGTTGAAAATTACTAAAAGTGAGTTAACCCACTAACGAAAAACGTCAGAAACACTAAATTTTAAATAGAAGGAAGCTGCACTCAGATTTTTTTACAAAATGGAAAATGGGCGTGGCATCGCCCACTTATGGGTCAAAAACCATATCTCAGAAACTACTCGACCGATTTGAATGAAATTCGGTATATAATATTTTCTTGACACCCTGATGGCACGTGTGGAAAATGGATAAAATCGGTTCACATCCACGACAACTTGCCATGTAACTCAATTTTGAACTACATCTTATTCCTTCACTTTATAATATATGTATACATAAAGAACCAATAAGATAGCGGAATAAAACTTTACACAAATAGGATTTTCAAATTGGGTCAAATTGTGTGCTATCTTAATAAAAATATAGCATTAAATTACGAGAGTATAAAATGTTTGGTTGCACCCGAACTTAGCCTTTCCTTACTTGTTTTGATATGAGCTGTGCACGTGTTTATTCAGTAGGCGTTCTCTGCTTTTGTCTTCTCTTCTGACATAAAATTCCATCGTTCTTGATCCCGAATCCAAAAAAACTAATTTTTGTTCTCAAAATTTTACTTTTTTCCCAATTTATGCGTAATCCTCACATACCCGCCATATTTAACACCTTTTCCAAGTGTTGACGACCCGTACATCTTTTTTGGGAATAACTAGTATATCGATCATGTATTACATGTGAAAGCAAAAAAGTTATAAAGCTATTTTTTAAATTTTGTTTTACATACAGGCAGTCTGAAATGACAACTCAGGAGACAAGCAAGTTTATAGGATCAATGAAAAACCATTTGGTTGCGGTTCTTAATCGTCGCGGATATCCTACTCGTTACTGATATGCATAACATTTTGAACTACTACAAAGAAAACCCTTCATATAAATAGTGCTTGTAGACTTTTGATCGTTTCAATTCTTACGTTGAAAAATAAAAGTATCGTTTTCTCGCTTTATTGGCGAATCTAAGAATAATACGATTTGAATTCAATAAATTATTTGTATATAAAAATTTGACTGTATGGAGACCACACTATTGTGCATGCTTAAGAGGACATTATAGCGCAGGGTTGCACCATAGTGCTGTCTGTTCGTTTGAATTACGGGATAAAGTGTTATTTCCATTGGGTTCTGGGAATTCTGCCTTCGGGATCTCCCTCATCCAGAACACCAATGATAATGCGGTTCCGGGCCACATCCGCAAACGATCTATTGGGCGTCTCCTTTATCTTCGGTCGTTTAGCCGACGGCTTAGCCTCTTCAGCTGACCTCTGTCTTTTTGTTGCTCCTGCTGGCTGTTCTATGCTAAAATTTTGAAGAACCGCTTTAGCACACTCTAAGGTTTCTTTGAGCTCCTCCTTGGTTGGTGGATGCAGGTGAGCTCTTCTTAGAATGTATTGAGCGCGTTTCATCTCTGCATACTTCGCCTTCGATGGCTCTTCCACCCTAAGGGCAGGCCATTTGTTGTACCCCCTACCATGATACGACTGCGTCACCGAATGCTGTGCTATTGAAGAGCAACAAACACTCAACAACGGAGTCGCACCTTAGCTAGATACCTCGCGACTGTGAACAGTTCCCTCCACAGTTGCGACACTGTGGTAACTATTACCAGTCGGCACCCTCGCGGAGGGTTCAGCGGGGGATTTTTGCCGACCAGGGACAACTATATGATATGTAATTGTGTTAGTTATAAACAGCTCAACTAGTTTCTGGTTCAATATATTAAATACTAGCTGGCCCACCAGCGAACTTTGTTCCGCCTTAGAGGCAATAAATGAGCTGATTTTGGATGTTATTAAGATAATTTTTTTATTTGGATGGCCTTGTGATTTGTTAATATTTATAGCGAATGCAAAACGAATCGGGAATTGATATCGTTTAAACAAAAACGGCATATCGGTTGGGCTTATCGGAATGAGAACCTCTTCAGTATAATCGCGTAGATCACATTGTTCAACAATTTTCTTACCACCAAACGCGTTCCGTTGTATGGTTATAGTTAGTTTAAGTTTCGAAGCAAGATTACTACGGAGCCAGTAGTCCTCAACATAATCGCGTAGATCACATTGTTCAACAATTTTCCTTCCACCAAACGCGTTCCGTTGTATGGTTTTTTTTTTGGTTTAAGTTTCGAAGCAAGATTACTACGGAGCCAACCTTTAGTCGTAAATTGTGCTGTGGCAAGCCAGGGACATCCAAGAAGTTTAAAAGTTCAATTGGTAGCTTCATGTTCGTTTTTTACACAGTCAATAGCTTTAGTGAATGATGTGTACCAATGATGTCATTCTGAATTAAGTAGTTAAAGTCATCTACATCTTTATTTTTGCCCGCCAAAATTGATCGCTCACTCAACCATGTATCACTTTTGTATTACTTATGATTGGTAATACTTTGTGGGTGAGTTCGTTTTTCGATGACACAAAGTTACACAAATTCTTGATTCGTCGACAGGTACTCGACCATTGCCCATACTCAGTAATTGCTCAGAGAAATATTCAACGGCTCTAATGTTTAGTAATACAACTCTCATTTTTGTTGTTAGCTTAAGTTTCTTCACATAATGCCATAAATTCGTTGATTTGAGGCTTACTTCGAAAATCGGAGAATATAATTTTTTTACTTATGACTCACTCTTCTGGAAATATAGTTTGGTCCAATACCCAGAAAAAAAGTAGATTCTGCCGTAAAGTGTAATCATAACGAATCCATTAATGAAACATTTTATCTCATTTTTTTATTCAGATATCAACAAACTGATTAATCTGGCAGAAGTAGGCCTAAACATTATACTTTCGCTTCAATTAAAGGGCAAGGAATGTTTGGTCAATGGATAAATAATATAGATTGACTACATAATCCATAAGCCAGAGTTCAAAATATATATCCTTGAACCAATTATTTTTAAGCACGTTCTCGTGATTTCTTTTGGAGCTTATATGCAACTAAATAAGATAATTAAGGAAACGGTTGCGAGGTTTAAACATTTGATTTAACCGAACTATTTTTCCATACACGCAATTATTAATTAAAAATTACAAAACAAACAAGATATATATGAAGCAGTATTGCTACCCCTGTTATTGGTAAATATTTTCTACTGTATAAAACTTTTTGAACAGTTTTCTGAATATACTACTTTGAGGAAAAAAATTAACACACAAAAAGATTGAGAAATCTGTACCTGTACCTTGTATAATTGAATCATGATATACAATCACAGACAACATAAAGTTTTTTGTCATTTGCTCTTTTTTCATTTTTATCATGATATACCATGATTCAATTATAAAAGGTTTGGTAAGTAGTGACAGCAAAGTTTTGACACTGCGTTACAAAAGGTTGTATTTGCGAAGGAAAGAAAAAAGGGAAAAATGTATTCACTTTTCTTGTGAACGTAGTTAAAAATATATTCTAAGTAGTATAAAATATACTACTATTCTCGAACCAAAACTAATAATTAGCTTGAAAATGTGTCCGGTTTTCTTCTAATAATGATTTCACGACTCGTCCAGTGCAGAGAGTTAATATCTATTTAATATTAATAGTCATATTTAAAATTTTTCTCCATGAAACAAACATTTTTAATTAAAATTATATAATAAATCATCAGACACCTACTAGCAGATTAGTCTGGCAGAATTTGACCTACACATTATGCTTTCGCTTAAAGAAAAGTGATAGAAAGATTCAAGCAATGGATAAATAACGTTGATTGATTACATAAGCTTTCATCGAGAAAGTTACAAAAAGTACTATAGATTCATTGTGCGACTGCTCTGGAGAATTATAAGAAAAATCTTAAAATGTAAATGTTATATAATTGTCCAATACTTTTACCTTTGATCAAATATTTAGTATATTTCTACTAGACTTTACAGTGTTAATTTCGGTAATATATATGAAACCTATGAAATAAATCCTCAGACACCTGAAAATCGCTTGGTCCTCACATACATACTTACATGTATATATGTCTGAATATTACGGTTTCGCTTCAAGGAGAAGGAACATTGAGGTCAGTAAAATAGTATAAGGGTGATGGATTACACAACATTTTATTGAAATATATTCCTGATTTCCTTATGCGATAAACAAGCAAAACAGAACAACCAGCGAAGTACAATGAACACTTTTTATTTAAAAATAGGTTTAAAAAAAATTGAAGATAGCTGGACTTTAACTCATTTGGTTTGGTAAGTAAGCACCTTTCTCACTCTTTTTTGACACCCCTTCTGTGTTAGCAAAACAATGTTGTTTTTTGGAAATCTATCCAGCAAATTGTTCAAAAAATTGTAAATAGTAGTAGATATTTACCAATACAATGGGTAGGTAATACTGTTAATACTGTATCATTGTTATATGTTTTTTCGAATATTTATTTGTTGACATTTTGATTTTATGTTGCAAAACTGTATGTAAAATGTTCATTACATTTTTAATGCGAAAACCGCTTAGTTTATATACATACATATTCGGTTATTTATATCGAAGCGATGATCGCTTCATTTATTGGATCTCAGTTATTGTGTGTTTGAACAAACACTAATCCTCGATGGTCAAAACAGTTATATATTTCAAGTTATACCAAAGTTTACAGGATTAGGGTCCGATATTGCATCTCAAAAGGTTAGAACTCATAACAAAAAGAACCAAGGCGAGAAATGAAGTTATAATAAAATTTATTTTCTGCCACGGTTTGAAGAACGAATGTGCAGATATTTTTATTGCAAGAACTTTCTTTGGTTCTTTTAATCAGGTAACTACCGTGTAAACCTGATATTAAATAAATAGTTTTAATTGTATTTGGCAGTTTTTTTCTTTTACTTATATAGCACAAGGAAATTATAAATATATGCCGAAATCTAGTTCTTCCAGTGTTTTTTTTTTTATTTTCCTTATATGTAATTTTCCTTAATGTTCCTTCTTCTTTAATTGAAGCGAAACCGTAATATTTAGACATACTTATGTAGTATGTGAGAATTTATCTGTTTACTGGCGTCTGACGATTTATTTCATTGGTTCCATACGCATTGCCGAAATTAACACTGCCATGTCTAGGACAACTAAATATTCGATTAATAGAAAAAACTATTTGATAAATATATAAAAAATAAATATACATAAATAATAAAATAACAGGATGATACATGTTGTGGTTTTTAGATTTTTCTGAGTGTTTCCAAGCAGTGTCACAATGAATCTAGAGTCCCAAATTATGATTGTTAGATTACTTGCTAACACTTTTATTACATTTAAATACTAACTTTATTTAGTTACAAATAACAAAATGGATGCAGATACCATTTTTCAACAGGATAACGCTGCCATTCACGTTTTTAAGGAGTCTTTAAAATGGTTTGAAGAGCGCAATATTGCACTTATAAAGTTGGAATTCAGTGGCGAGCATTTGGAGGAACATATCGCACAATATCTATGAGCAAAAAGTCAAAGGACACCTTTATTTTTTTTTATTTTGTATCACCGAGGTATTATTACCCTGGATTCGTGATATGATCTTAAACATGTATGATGATAAAACAATTTTACTTTTTAATTAACCTAAAGACTCCAATTATTTATTTTACGAAACAATTCAATTGTTTTTTCAAATCAAAAAATTTTTTTCGCCTTCTTTGCCAAGGTGCGCTTAAACGAATGTCTACCTCTTTTTTACATATTATTAAAAAAAAATTGCCTTAAAAATAACAACAACAAGGAACTTAGGTTTTTGCACTACAAACAAACTCCCGTTAGCCCAGCAATCAATATAACATAGAATTTGTTTTAAGCAAGTCATTGATAAAAGAGAGAGAATGAAGTAAAATGAAAAATAAGGCTGCGCTTAAACGAATGTCTACCACTGTATAAAATAAAAATATATACTTACTAAATGAAAATTTTAAGTAACATTTCTTTAGTTACATTATATGTAAAAATTCCTTATTTAATTTCAAACAAAATTGATATTTTGGAATGTACTTTCCACTGATAATTCATTAGCTATAATAGTTCCACGTAAGTAAATTATGTCAAAATTGCAGAACCGATTGAAATGAAAACAAAACTGAAGAGCCAAAGAATTATAAATCACAACCATGATTCAATTACAAAAGGTTTGGTAAGTAGCGACAGCAAGGTTTTGACACTGTGTTAAAAAAGGTTGTACTTCGGGAAGAAAAATGGGAAGAATTTATTCGGCATTTTTTTAGTAATATGATCTCATGTATTATAATTTTCGATCGGTTCTATAATGTTGTCATGGTTTAACCGCATTTCCCTATCTGCTACTATTATATTACGCTACTAATTATATTACTATAGACTGTCTCCGATTTTGGCTAGTCGTGTGCCGCAAAAATTTGTCAAAAATTCGTCAGTAAGTGGGGTAGTGGGCAAAACCGACCACTGATGGCCTAAAAAACCCGGTTCTGCTACGAAAACCGACTACCCACTCGTCGAAGTTTTTGCAAAAAACCGGTTTTGAATACACCATCCCACTACCCGCAGTGCCACGGGTGGGCCACAAAAAACCGGTGCCAAAAAGTAACCGGTTACTGTAGTACTAGGCGTGTGCCGCAAAACCGACCACTGAGTGGCCCAAAAAACCGGTTCTGCTACGAAAACCGACTACCCACTCGTCGAAGTTTTTGCAAAAAACCGGTTTTGGATACACCATCCGACTACCCGCAGTGCCATGGGTGGGTCACAAAAAAGTGCCGGAAAGTAACCCGTTACTGTAGTACTAGGCGTGTGCCGCAAAAATTCGGCAGTATGTGGGGTAGGGGTTTTTTTGGCCATCGACTGTTTTATGGTTTTTTCAATCGCACAAGACTGAGATCTAATAAATATAGCTAATAAATCATCGTCTTATTATAAATAACCGAATATGTTTTTAAACGAAACGGTTTTGATGGTTTATGTATTAAAAATGTAATTCAATCGAACAATTTATTTGAATTTATGCAATATAAAATTAAAATGTCAACAAAATAAATTCGAAAAATACATATAAAAAATGAAACAATATTGTCTACCCCTTGTATTAGTAAATATCTTCTACTATTTGAAACATTTTGAACAATTTTCTGGCAAAATGTTGCGTTAACGTTGTCAAAAAAGAGTGAGAAGGCTGTTTACTAATCTATCTATATTCTATATCTTACATATATAAAAATTCCATTTCACGTTGTTTGTCTGGGATTGGTGCCTAAATTACTGGACCGATTAATGAAACATTGCACACGTCTGCAGTTTGGTCCAACTTAAACGATAGGATAGTTTAAGAAGAAGTTAAGAACAAAATAAGTATTTTGCAACAGATATTCACAGCTCGGAAGGACAATAGGATTTACACATATTTAGGTAAGCGGACGTGGGCACCCATCCGTCTGTCCGGTCGGCCATTTGGTCAAGCTATAATTTGATCTGGATATCTTAATATAACTAAGCTCACACTTAAACCTTGATACTATGAGAAGGTTGGTATTCTTGATGGCCAAAATCGGACTTCTGCAATGACTAAAAAATAGTAGTTCAACAAAAAGGGAACATAGCTACAATTTAAGCTGTTAAATTCGTAACACATGATCTAGGTACGGAAGGGCATATGTGGTTAATTGTTTGACAAATTGGCGAGAAAAAAGCAAAGAGAGAGTTTAGGTATATTTATCGCAACATAATAAAGCTGACGTAAAAGTTGGAAAGTTGTAGAGTCTTCTTCAGATTGTAGGTAAAAGCTTCACTAAAAAATAGACAATGGTCGTAACACTACTCTTTGACCGCTGTGATCCAAATTGAATGCATATTATTTTGACATCCTTATGTACTTTTCACAATGAGAATAACGCATGTACAAAACATTTTATGGCGAAATGTTGAAACACTTTAATCACATACTACTTCAAATTTATTCCTCAGCACAAATATTATTATTGGAAGTGGTGGAATAGAAAGCAGGTCTATGCCGCACGATTGCACAATACAAATTACCATTACAAGCTAATAGCAAAATCACGGACAAATAAAACGCACTTAGTTTATTTCATTTATTCGCCTAAAAATGAAATGTGTTGGCAAGGCGGGCGAGAACTCTCAGCTGAGATTTAATTTGTAAAAAAAAACGGCTGAATTTAGAAATCAATTTTCCGTTTTGTTTACTGTTTTTCTATAATATTCTATTATACAATCATTATTAGATCAGGGATGGTCAAAATATATCTGAATAAAGTATTTATTTGCCATTTTGCCCCTCTAATAGAATTTACAAATTTTGGTTCGTTTACATTTTTATCTGTCAAAATTGGGTTTCCCGCTATCGCCAACTACTTCTTTTTTGAAAAAAAAACCTAACTATTCTGAATGAAAAGAAGCAACGAACTGGCAATGCCTCTAGTTCAACATACAAGCTATGATAGCTTATGACAAGCTAACATAATTATGTTGGCTAATAGCGTTTTCTTTTCTCAAAAAAAATGTAACATTTGTTCTGCCCTGTACTCGGGATTTCAAATTGTGAATGAGATTTGACCAGCATAATAGAAATGCATTTTATTTTTTTAAATCCAAAATTTTAGCAGTTCCATTAGGACGTGGTGACCATTTAACGAGTATGCATCTATCGCTATAATTTATATTTGAATTGTAAATAAGGACTATGTATCGTTAATTAGATATTGGGGTATTTTAAAACTTATATTACAGTTTATTAATTTTATTATATTAAAAGTTTATTTTTATTTACATATTTTTTTACATTTTAGTCGCCTTAGCCGAACACAATCTGTGTTACTAACACATGGTGATAGTGTGGAACGTGTTGGAGACAAATTAAAAGTGGGTGGATGGTCATCGAATCGCATTGTGACCGTAATTTATAACGACACCTTGCGAGTATATGGCGTACAATTCCATCCAGAGGTAAGTAGTCGTTTATGAAAGTATTTGGTTTGGCTGTTGATCTATATATTATGCAATTAAAAGGTGGATCTTACAACTAATGGGAAACAAATTTTTTCAAATTTTTTATTTGATATTTGTGGAGCAACACCTAACTTTACCCTTGGAAACCGGAAAGACGACTGTATAAAATATATCAAGGAGAAAGTCGGAAATAATCGAGTTTTGGTAAGTTTAAAAAAACGAAAAAATATAAAACGTTTATTTTTCGACTTAGTCGAGAATTATATTCCTGCTTAAGTAGTATACAAATTTGCTTAACATATTCTGCCACTCAACTTAATAGATTCATAATCACAGAGGTAAGAATTTGTCTGTTTGTAAACCAAAACAATAAATTTCATGGAGGAAAGTTTGTATAATCATCTAAAGTTGTATAAAGAAGATGCCAAAGTATGATTTTCATAAACATAATATTTACACATTTTTCTGAAAGGTAACACAATTAATGATTTTGTTTTCAGTCATCTGAATAAGTCCAATATATAATATAAAAAAGTAAACGTTTAAGATCATTTGCATATTTTTTGCTTTCATCTTTTTATAGTTTACTGTATTTTTAAAAAAATTTAACAATGTTTAATAAAGTGTTAATCCTATCTTGTTACAAAAACCTAAAAATACTCGTTTGGTTGGCGAGCACTAAAAATGTTCCAGATGATGATTCCAGATTCTAGCAACAAAGTTGCTGCGAGAGTATAATAGTTTTGTTCACATAACGGTTGTTTGTAACACCTAAAACTAGACGAGTTAGATATATACAACGTTTATGCTTCATTTCTACTCGGTTATATTCTACATGGGTAAAGCCTATAAGCGTAAACGGCAAATACTATACTCGAGGTAAATTCTGAATTGACTTAAATTGAGGGCTGCCACGTATTATAAATATGTCCTTATTTTCCAGATATAAGGGGTGTGCGGCATAAATCGGTTGAGAAGTGTTCGGGCAGAAATGCACAAGCAAAACCGACCACTAACTGACCCAAAAAAAACGATTTTTTCTACGAAAACCGACTACCCACTCGTCGAATTTTTTTCCAAAAAACCCGTTTTCGCTACACCATCCGACAACCCACAATGCCACGGGTGGACCACAAAGTGCCAAAAAGTAACCAATAACCGGTTTCTGTAGTACTATACAGTACCAGTAGTTTGCCGCAAAAATTCGGTAGTAAGTGGGGTAGGGGATTTTAGCGAAAAATTGGCAATACGGGAACCCTATATATGCAATTTGTCAAAACAATATACACCGGCACAAACAATCAGCTGATTTGACGTTCAACTTAACTCTAAATCCGTTTATGCATCCGAGTTAACTCGTCTACATACGTCAAGAAAATGTGTATATTCTATCCGAGTAGATCATTTAACTCGTGGTGAAAAAGTGTTTATGCATGTCGGTTGAACTTTCCCGTGTATAATATAACCGAGTAGAAAAGAAGCATAAACGTAGTAATAGAGTCATATATACCAAAGTAATCAGGGTGACGAGTAGATTTGAAATCCGGATGTCTGTCCGTCTGTGCAAGCTGTAACTTGAGTAAAAATTAATATTAATGAAACTTGGAACACATGTTCCTTGGAGCAGTGATAGGGTTGCTTTCGAAAATGGGCTAAATCGGACCATTACCACGCCCACAAAATGACGAAAAAAACACATAAAGTGTCATAACTAAGCCATAAATAAAGTTATAAAAGTAAAATTTGGAATAAGGGATCGCACTAGGAAGGGGCCTATTTGGATGTAATTTTTTTGGGGAAGTGGACGTGGCCCCGCCCACAAATCCGTTATTTGTATTTAACTCGTAAACTAATAAAGATATATAAACCAAACTTTCTGCAGTCGGTTCTCTTACATACCCCACCACACACCATGAAAATAGTTGAAATCGGATAATAACCACGCCCACCTCCCATACAAAGGTTAGGTTGAAAATTACTAAAAGTGGGTTAACTAACTAACGAAAAATGTCAGAAACACAAAATTTTACAGAAGAAATAGCAGAAGGAAGCTGCACTCAGATTTTTTTACAAAATGGAAAATGGGCGTAGTATCATCCACTTATGGGTCAAAAATCATATCTCAGGAACTACTCAACCGATTTCAATGAAATTCGGTATATATAGTATTTTCTTGACACCTTGCTGACACGTTTGGAAAATGGATGAAATCGGTTAACAACCACGACAACTTTCCTTATAACTCAAATTTGAATTCCATCTGATTCCTTCACTTTATCAGATATCGAACATGTTGAACTCAGCTCCTAAGGGTAAATTTTAACCGAAAATTTGGTTAAATCTCTCAGATAATTTAATGTAATTCAGAGGAAATTGTTTTCTTCTAATAGTGTTATGTTAAAAAATTATTAAAATTGGGTCATTACATACCATATACCTAATTATAGTTTTTCAAAAATACGGTGGGCTTTATTCCGCATATATGTATTGGTTAATATGTGAGATATCTTAGCAAAATTAAGTGAGCTTATAGTCTTGGATATAGTGCACCTTGCTGGGGAAAATTAAAGAATTACATCAGCTCTCATATAGTATATATGTATTACGATTTTCGTTATTCTATTAAACTTTATGCCGAATTTATGGGTGAATTTTGTATGTTTGTAAGTTTCTTCAATAAATTGCGAGAGTATAAAATGTTCGGTTGCACCCGAACTTAGCCTTTCATTACTTTTTATATTCTCGCAACATGATGCAAAGAGTATAATGGTTTTGTTCACAAAACGATTTTTGTAACATATAAAACTGAATAAGTTAGATATAGAGTTAAATTTGTATATAACAAAGAAATAAGGATGACGAGTAGATTTGAAATAAGGATGCCTATCTATCCGTCCTTCCGTCAGTGCGAGCTGTAGCTTGAGAAAAAATGTAGATATCATGACCCCCTTCTAAGTTTTTATACTCTCGCAACAAAGTTGCTAAGAGAGTATTATAGTTTTGTTCACATAACGGTTGTTTGTAACACCCAAAACTAAACGAGTTAGATATAGTGTAATATAATATATACCAAAGTGATCAGGGCGACGAGGCGAGTCAAAATCCGAATGTCTGTCTGTCCGAAACTTGGCACACTTATTTCTTAGCACCATAGGAAGGTTGCTTTCGAAAATTGGCAAAATCGGCCCACGCCGTCGTGAAAAATACCTCTTTTCATGAATTTTTTTAGAAAAAATTATTATTATTATTATTTATTACTTATTATTATATGAAAGTACAACATGTGGATGGGATCATGTGTAGAAGTTCACGCAAGTGAGGAAAGTTTTTGATTGTCATTCACTTGGGAGTGGCCAGAAACGATTCTTCTCCACATGATTCAAGCAGCTCACGACTTCCGGTTTTAGACCAAGTATCCTCTGGGTAGCCAACAGACATCCGTTTGAAGGCGAGCTAAAGTGAGAAGGCGAAGCCCGCTTATGCGGTTGTGCGTAGGGCTTGGGACCCACCACATAAAAACGAAGTACCAATGAAAAATCTACGAAAGCCTCGGATGAGACACCCCCCTTTTGATGACGACCCCTGCAAACGTTTTAAGGATAATGATATAAGGGCATGCACCTGGAATGTCCGTACCCTTAATTGGGAAGGTGCCTCTGCCCAGCTGGTTGATGTCCTCATACGACTCAAGGCTGACATCACCGCCATCCAAAAAGTGCGATGGACGGGACAAGGACGGAAGAAGGTGGGTCCTTGTGACATCTACTACAGCGGCCATATAAAGGAACGCAAATTTGGTGTTGGATTTGTGGTGGGAGAGAGACTCCGTCGCAGAGTCCTGGCATAAACCCCGGTGGATGAACGTCTAGCCAATCCGCATCAAAGCGAGGTTCTTCAACATATCGCTGATTTGCGCCCACGCCCCAACGGAAGAGAAGGACGATGTGACCAAAGATGCTTTCTATGAGCGCCTAGAACGCACCTATGAGCGCTGCTCCCGCCACGATGTAAAAGTCGTGCTTGGCGATTTTAACGCCAGGGTGGGTAAAGAAGGTGTCTTTGGCACAACAGTCGGAAAATTCAGCCTCCATGACGAAACATCGCCAAACGGCCTGAGGCTGATCGACTTCGCTGGGGCCCGAAATATGGTCGTCTGTAGTACCAGATTCCAGCATAAGAAAATACATCAATGTGCTTGGCTGTCTCCTGATCGAAATACGCGGAACCAAATCGATCACGTTGTGATAGACGGAAGACATGTCTCCTGTGTTTTAGACGTGCGTACGCTCCGAGGACCAAATATAGACTCGGACCATTATCTGGTCGCAGCGAAGATACGCACCCGCCTCTGTGCAGCAAAGAATGCCCGTCAACAAACACAAGGAAGGTTCGACGTCGAAAAGCTGCAATCGCAACAGACAGCCACGAAATACTTTACTCGACTTGCACTCCTGCTCTCTGAGAGCACTCATCAGCATCTCGGTATAAGGGAACTGTGGAACGGCATCTCGAACTCACTGCGTACCGCTGCAGCCGAAACAATTTGTTTTCGGCAACGACAAAAAACAAGCTGGTACGATGAGGAGTGCCGTCTCGCAGCGGAGAGAAAACAGACTGCCTACCTCGCAACGTTGCAAACGACCACAACACGTGCGGGATGGGATAGATACCGAGAGCTGAAGAGGGAAGCGAGACGCATCTGCAGACAAAAAAAGAAAGAGGCCGAAATGCGTGAGCGCGAAGAGCTTGAGAAGCTGGCAGATAGAGGGAATGCTCGAAAATTTTATGAAAAAATGAAGCGACTTAACGAAGGTTTCAAGACCGGAGCATCCTCATGTAGAGACCAAGGTGGTAATCTGGTAACCGATGTCCAGGGCATACTGGGATTATGGAGGGAACACTTCTCCGACCTGCTGAATGGCAGTGAGAGTACAACACCAGGAGATGGCGAACCCGATCCCCCAATCGATGACGATGGAGCAGATGTTCCATTACCCGACCATGAAGAAATTCGAATAGCAATTACCCGCTTGAAGAACAACAAAGCAGCGGAGGCCGATAGATTACCGGCAGAACTATTCAAATACGGCGGCGAAGAACTGATAAGGTGCATGCATCAGCTTCTTTGCAGAATATGGTCGGAAGAAAGCATGCCTGACGATTGGAATCTCAGTGTGCTCCGCCCAATCCATAAAAAGGGAGATCCCACAATCTGCGCCAATTACCGTGGGATCAGCCTCCTAAATATCGCATACAAGGTTCTATCGAGCGTACTGTGTGAAAGACTAAAGCCCACCGTCAACAAACTGATTGGACCTTATCAGTGTGGCTTTAGACCTGGAAAATCGACAACTGACCAGATATTCACCATGCGCCAAATTTTGGAGAAGACCCGTGAAAAGAGGATCTACACACACCACCTTTTTGTCGATTTTAAAGCTGCTTCGACAGCACGAAAAGGAGCTACCTTTACGCCGCGATGTCTGAATTTGGTATCCCCGCAAAACTAATACGGCTTTTTTTTTTTTCAATATTTCCTTATTTATTGAATCTGCTTGTTTTTAAGCCTAACAACAAGTTATAAAATCTTAAATCTATTTAAAAGCTAGACAAGCTCAACCAAGTGATTGAGCTGTATTGGTGAAACGTTGCTCTTTAGTACGCAGGCATATCCCTTCTTTTTAGGCGTGTTTGATCGCAGGAATGTACTAAAGCATTAGCCAATGGGTTTGGGTGATCTCGGAGTTTAGATATATATTTCAATCTGCTGTCCTCTACTTCTTTCTTTACCATAGGGATACCAAGATCTTTATGGATATTTTCATTGCGCATGTACCATGGTGAGCACGTGATTGATCTAAGCATTTTCGATTGGAACCTTTGTATTATATCAATATTAGTTGCACAGGTCGTACCCCACAGTTGAATGCCATACATCCAAATCGGCTTTATAACCGCATTGTATAAAAGCACTTTGTTGTCTAAGCTAAGTTTAGAGTTTTTATTTAAAAGCCAATTTAAATTTGCAGCTCTTATCTTCATGCACGTTATTTTACTAGATATATGTTTTCTCCACGTAAGCCTTCTATCTAGGTGAATACCAAGATAGGTAACTTCATTCGCTTGGGGCACCAAAATATTATTCATTTTTACTGCCGGACACATTTTTGGTCTTAGAGAAAATGTAACGTGCTTGCACTTTTGTTCATTCACATTTATACGCCAGTTTGCTAGCCATTCTTCGACAGAACTTAAGTGGTTCGCCAATATTCTTGATGCTATAATGGGGCATTTGTTACGACTCACTAAAGCTGTGTCATCCGCAAAAGTTGATGTCAAAACATTATTAGCAGTTGGAAGATCAGCTGTATATATGATGTATAGAGTTGGGCCTAAAACACTGCCCTGTGGTACTCCAGCCCTTATTGAACGTTCATTAGATATAAAATCACCTACTTTTACAGCAAATTTTCTATTTTTTAAATAGGACTCCAAGGTTTTATGCAATTGGAAAGGTAAAATTTTTTTAATCTTATACAAAAGTCCTTCATGCCACACTTTATCAAACGCCTGAGCCACATCTAGAAATATAGCAGAACAGTACTCTCTATGTTCGAATGCCTTCCTAATTTCGTTAGTTATTCTATTTACTTGCTCTACAGTGCCATGTTGTGCACGAAAACCGAATTGGTGCGTTGGTATTACCCTATTTTCATGAAGGAAAGGAGACATCTTTGATAGTAACACTTTTTCAAATATTTTAGAAAGACAGGGTAGAAGACTGATTGGTCTGTATGAAGACGGCTGTGTCAGGTCTTTTCCCGGTTTATCTATCATGATTATCTGCGACTTTTTCCATGAAATAGGATAGTATCCGAAACTAAAAATTGCATTAAAGAGCAAGAGCAATCAAGAGCACTGTTGAAGCAATATTTGGTAACTCAATTAGCATTTTTGGAGTAATATTATCGTGGCCTGACGATTTTTTTGGATTAAGCTCTTTTATGATACTAACAATTTTAGTAGTTGAAGTCTTAATAGACCCAAGTGATTCGTTTGTGGTATTGTGGATGATTGGCAACTTAAAATTGTTCTTTGGGCAATTTGATTGAAATACCTTTTCTAGGTGATTTGCAAAACAATTTGCCTTATCTTCGTCACTTCGTGCCCAATTACCATTTGACTGTCTTATAGGCATGTTGGAATCTACCGGTGGCTTAAAAGACTTTTGGGCTTTCCAAAGAGAGTTTTGCTTGGTAGAATTTGGACACAGTTTCTTTATATAATTTTCAGTGCTGTATTCTTCCTCGCGTTTAAGCGCTTTTTTTAACTTACGTACAGCAGATTTCAGTTGAAGCTGAGTAGAAGGAGAGCGATGTATCTGCCATTCGCGTCTAGCTCGCCTTTTTTCGTTCACAAGCTTTTCTATTTCATTATTAGTCATGTTTCTTAAAACCTTAATTTTTCTTTTTGGTGTTGCCAAGACAGCTGCATTAGTTACTACATCATTAAATTCTTCTATACTGTTATCAATATCTCCTCCTCTATTTATTTTTAAATCTATGTTAATGTGGCTACTGATATATTTTCTATATTTCAACCAGTTTGTTTTATGAGTTGTTAGAGAAACTTTCGGCTCAACTATCATGGGCTGTTCGCATAACTTTATTAGTACAGGAGAATGATCAGAAGATAAGTCAGTACATGTATCTACTGTTATTAGCGATCTATCTATGTTTTTGACTACAGCAAAATCTATTAAGTCTGGTATTTTGTTTCTATCACTGGGCCAGTATGTCGGCTTACCAGGAGATATTATGTCAAGGTTATTGTGCTTATTTATAATAGTGTAGTACAGCTGCCGTCCTTTCGGATTAATAAGACGTGAGCCCCAGTACATGTGTTTTGCATTGTAATCTCCACCTGCTAGAAATCTTGGACCTAGCGTTCCAAAAAAGTCTTTAAATTCGCAATCTGTAATTTTAAAGCGAGGTGGACAATATATAGCAGTTAGATTAAGGTCAGCACCCCGATTTTTCAAAGATATTGTTGTAGCTTGTAACTGGGCTGTAGCATGCGGTTCTAAAGCGTGGTGGCTTAACCGATTTCTAACCAATACTGCTGTTCCACCGTGCGCCTTTCCATCTGGATGATTTGTAGCATGAAGTCTATATCCCGGTATAAAGAAATTGTTCTTATTTGTTAAATGAGTTTCTGATAGCAGCATAACATCTATGCTTTTTTCAGTCAGAAATTGTATTATCTCCAGTTTGTGTTGGTTTATAACATTGGCATTCCATAAACAAATATTTAGTATACTCATTTTTTAGATAATAAGGTCTGTAGCATTTGATTTTGTGATTTGATTAAATCTTGGATCATGTTTTGCATGCTAGACATAAATTGTGTCATACATTGAGTAAGGTTTAGGATCATATTTTCAATACCTCCATTAGGTGGATTTTGGGGTTGTTGCATTTGCACAACGCTGCCTTTTAGCACATTTGCATAGCTTCCTTGGATAAGACTATTCTTAGAATTACCAGGTTTCGAACTCTGGTCTGTAACTACTATATTTTCGTTACGAGGGATATTCATCATTTGGTTACGACGAGCTTGAATTCCCAGCGATAATTTTGATTTTAAGTCTTTATATACAGGGCAGCCTCTGTAGTTAGCAGTGTGATTTCCTCCACAATTACTGCATTTTTTATTTGTATCCTCTTTTTTAAGAGTACATTTTGATGTTGGGTGTAAATCACCACATACCACACAAACACTGCGTAGAGTGCAATAGGACTTGGTATGCCCATACTCTTGGGAGTTGGTGCATTGTACCGGACCATTTCTTTTATGAGGTTCTTCTACGGTAATTCTACGATGTAACAAATATTTTAAGTTGTATATTGGATGGGTTTCATTCCTTTTAATTGGGTTAGAGTTTGGCAGCAATTCGACTTTAAACATTGGTTGTGGTACCTTATTTCTATTGAAAATATTTACTACATTTTTAATTTCAAAGCCGCATTCTTCAAGGGCTTCTTTGACATCATTAGACTCTACCGAAGACTCTATGCCTTTTACAACAACAACTAGGCCTTTCGAGCTCTTCAGTTGATAAGAATAATAGTTTTTATTGTTATTTGACAAAAATTTCACTATATCCATAAAACTTTTCTCAGTGTAGGACTGTATTTTAGTTTCATCTATATTGCCTTTTTTCAAAGGCACTATATGAAAATTGTTAGTACCTACAATTTCACTTAGTTTCGCAACAAGTACATTAGAGCTACGCTCTCGCAAATATATTGGCGGCGGCTTGGCATTCACGACTGTGGTGGTACCCTTCGCATCGTCGTTCGATCCATTGCTTAGTATGGCAAATCTGTTGCCATTTAAAGTTCCTGGCTTATTTGTATCAAGCGTGGCTGGTTGGAATTTTTTGGAATTGACCGCTGACTTTAAAGGACTTGATTTCCTTTTAATATTGACGTAGCGGTCAATACCAATCTGTACAGATGGTGTTTTTCTCTTTGGTACATGCTCACCTTGCATTGTTTTTCCCTTAGGTGTCCGCTCGTTTGCTGGTACCTGCTTGCTTGCTATTGTCTGCTGTTTTGTTGTTGTGCACTTGCTGTTTTGTTCTGCTTCTGTTGATCCCTTCTGCTGATCGGCAGAGCGCTTCGATGACTCATCTTTTTCACCATTGGATTGTTTTTTTGTTGGAGCAGATTGTGTAGGCTCAACAAAGCTGAAGTAAGCATTCAGAGAATGCCTACGACCTTGCTGTTGAGGCTGCGCAGCGCTCATGTTTGTTTTTCTTTGTTTGTTTTGCTCACTTGAATTTTATTATTATTTATTTTTATTGTTTGTAAACTTTTTTGTTTTAGTATTATTTTTGTTTTGTTTTTATGTTTAGCTTTTGATTTTCCACAGAACTTGTAGTTGTTTTGTTATTTAATTTTATTTGCTTTTAATAATTCAATTAAATCACGGAGCGCATTAAAACACGTCCGTACTCTTTGAATGCTCACAAATGTCCCCAACGGCTGTGTAAGTTGACGTTGAGCAACACCAAAAGCTCCGTCATGATTGGGCAGGACCTCTCCGAGCCGTTCGATACCAAACGAGGTTTCAGACAAGGTGACTCACTATCGTGCGACTTTAACCTGGTGCTGGAAAAAATTATAAGAGCTGCAGAGCTAAACCGAGAAGGTACAATCTTCTACAAGAGTGTACAGCTCCTGGCGTACGCCGATGATATTGATATCATCGGAAGCAACAACCGCCCGTTTGTTCTGCTTTTTCCCGCATGGATAAGGAGGCGAAGCGAATGGGTCTGGAGGTGAATGAGGACAAAACGAAATATATCCTGTCAACAGGTGCTACTTTGGACTGAGTAGGCAATTGAACAGTAAAGTCCTCTCTCGACGAACCAAAATCAAACTCTACAAGGCGCTTATCATTCCCGTCCTGCTTTATAATGCAGAAGCTTGGACGATGTCAACGTCAGATGAGACGACACTAGGAGTCTTCGAGATTAAAATTTTGCGCAAGATTTATGGTCCTCAGAACATTGGCAACGGCGAATACCGCAGACGATGGAACGATGAGCTGTACGAGTTATACGACGACATTGACATAGTTCAGCGAATAAAAAGACAGCGGCTACGCTGTCTAGGTCATGTTGTCCGAATGGACGAAAACACTCCAGCCCTGAAAGTGTTCGATGCAGTACCCACCGGAGGAAGCCGAGGAAGGGGAAGGCCTCCACTCCGTTGGAGGGACCAGGTGGAGAGCGACCTGGTTAAACTTGGGATCTCCAACTGGCGCCGAACTGCGAAGGAGAGAGAGAGGTGGCGCACTATCGTCGATTCGGCTATAGCCGGCTAAACGGTTGCAACGCCAATCACATACATACAACATGTGAAGGATACTTAAAAAAAGTTTTATCGAAAAATAGCGAAGAATAACGGATCTATCGTCGATATGGCTCCTCGACCACCCACAAAAAGTTTTTGTGCGGTGACCAGCCTACAGCATCACTGGATCATCCGAAACCAAAAAATAAAAATGCTTTCTTTAGTTTATTAATTTATCTTTCAATTGACGTCGAATTTTTTTAATTCTTCACTTTTCCACTTTTTGGTACCATTTTCAAAATGACGATTTTGGACGAAAAACTCGACCTATTTGTTATTGTAAAATTGTTAGTAATTAAAATTTTTGGAAAACATAATTCGAGAGCTATATATATGTAGAATATTTGTTCAAAATTTCAAAACGATCGATGCAGTAGTTTTCAGAAAAAAATTAAAAAAAAAAAGTTGTCAGAGGAAATTATTTTCTTCTAATAGTGTGTCTCTGTATCAGAAATGGTTAGAATCGGGTCATAACTTCCCAAATATAGCTAATTATAGGATTTTCAAAAATACGAAATGTATGATATTTATTAGCCAAATTAAATGAGCATACAATGTTAAATATAATGTTTGTTGGTGATGAAAATGAGTTTAATCGGCTCAGGAATGATGATTTTCGTTTTTCTATTGGTCTTTATACCGAATATATGAGTCAAATTGTGTGTCATCTTAATAAAAATATAGCAATAAATTGCGAGAGTATAAAATGTTCGGTTGCACCCGAACCCGCACCGCATATTTCTTTATTGTGCCAAAAACAAAAAACATATATTAATTAGTTAGTATTTATTTGGGAATGCTTAGGACGGTGCTACCGATATCACCCGATTGTTCATCGAAAATATGATTTTTTTTTTTTGTTATTTCAGCCGTTATTAGGTTCCACTCCTTTACCAAACTATCCGTTAGTTTCTGCATGTTTATTTATTGCATGTGGTACTGTAATTTATCTCACAAATCTTTTGTCGAGTTCCATGAATCATGTTTGAACCACCGCCTTGCTTGATAGTTAGAATAAGGTTTTTCGGTAGAAAACGGCTTTTAGCCGTATTGTTTGTTTGCTATCTCAACCGAATAAGTTAAACTTTCTTTCGTCATTAAACTATACATTTGTCGGAAACTTTCTTGATTTATCGGCATACTGTCTGGAGTACCAGTCGGTTTTTTTTTTTAATTTCCCATGGCTGCAAAACCCGCTTTTTCATAGGTTAGGTTAGGCTGGTCTGGTAGGCCTGCAGGCCACGCATAGACCAGTTATGGACCTTTGCGATACTAGAATGGAGTGCCTTTACGTGTTCCCTGAGTAGTAGTCATCGTTCAGGATGTCTGCGCCTGTCGTGTATTTTAATAGTTTATGAGGCTTCACTAACGATATTTCCTCTAACTTTTCGTACTGTGGGGCCCCTAAGTACCTAAAATGCTGTCTCGCTAACGCAGGACAAACGCACAATAGATGCTCCACTGTTTCCTTGGTGCCCCGTTCTTAACATTTTCTGCATTCCTCCCGATCTGACAGCCCTATTTTATAGGCATGTGCCGCTACAAGGCTGTGACCGGTAAGAATGCCAACCATAGTCCTACAGCCCTTTCTATCGAGCTCCATAGGGACCTTGTATATTTTTGGTCTACCGTTTTGCACATGACCTTTGCAGTTTTACACCCCGGTAGATCCTTCCAGCGAGATATGATTTTTCTTGCCATGCACCTGTCTATGTCATCGTACAGAATGTGCATGGGTTTACCAAGCTGTACACCACTCTTGGCAATCCCGTCTACTATTTCGTTGCCCTCGATGCCTTTATGGCCTGGCACCCAGTAGAAGTGTAGCCTCATATTTCTGGCGACCCTCACCACTGCTGCCCTGCTGCTCAGGACACTTTTGGCCGATATTCGACACGAGGTTATTGCCTTGATTGCCGCTTGGCTGTCTACGTATATGTTAATTTTAGAGTATTGGGCTTGTGCGCTGAAGGCTAGCTCTGCTGCCTTCCCAATAGCAAAGACCTCTGCTTGAAATATACTGCAGTGGTTCTGCAGTTTGAACGGTTGTCTTATGTCTAATTCCGGACAGTATATTCCTGAACCTACTCCCTCATCAATTTTAGAGCCATCCGTATAGATATTTATGGTGTTGCTTGTAATTACGGTATCCTTGCGCCGACCATCCTTTTCCATGTTTACCATGAACCCTCTTTCCCAGTTGGAGAATGGGACCAGATAGTCGGTACCTGTCAGACTGCCCTTAGCAACCGAGCTGTGTCCGAAGGATCTATGTGAATTTACCTGTTGCCATCAGTCGACCCGCCGATTTCGCCGCGCAATTTTCGGAAAAGAGATCTATAGGTGGCAGGTTTAATATTCGTTCTAGAGCAGCCGTTGGCGTAGTTCTTAGGGCCCCCGTTATACATAGCGCTGCAAGCCGCTGAACCTTTTCCATCGGCTTCCGATACGTAGATTTTCTAGTACCCGTCCACCACACCAGAACACCGTAGAGCAGAATTGGTCTCACTATCGCTGTGTAGCACCAGTGCATGAGAGTGGGAGAAAGCCCCCAGGTAGTGCCAAGCATCTTCCTGCATGCATACAGAGCATTACTGGCTTTCCTCACTCTCTCCTCCACATTGTACTTCCACAGAAGTTTGGTGTCCAAGACTACCCCTAGGTATTTGGTACAGCCCTTGAGCGGGCCTCCATGCAGGTATTTTGTACCTTCTAGTAAACACCAGAAGGTCTGTCTTTTCCGCATGCGTGCTGAGAGTGCTGGTCATTATACAGCTGACAGTGTGCAGACACTTTCCCGTTATTAAGATGGCGATGTCATCCGCATTCGCTATTATCTTGGGAGCTTTGTTTTCAAAATGTTTTAGCAAGTTGTTTACCACTAATGTCCATAAGAGTGGAGATAGCACTCCGCCTTGCCTCTACAGACTTCATTGGTCACACTGGCATCATTCCATTCTGCTTTTATCTTCTTAGAAATCAAGAGGTTTTTCAACCACCTTTGTAAGACAGGCTCAACACCAATTGGCTCGATACTTCGCAGGATGGATTCCGTAGACACATTATTGAATGCTCCCGAAATGTCCAGGAATGCTTCCAGAGCATAGTCCTTGTATTCTAGAGCTTTTTCAATGTTGTATACCAATGAATGGAGTGCAGTCTCCACGGATCTGCCTTTTGTGTACGCCTGTTGTGATTTGGACAAGCTGCCAGGAGGCGCTGTGTCCCTTATATGCGAATCTAGTATTTTCTCCAGCGCTTTCTGAAGGAGAGGGGTTAGACTTATGGGCCTGAATACTTTCGAGTAGGTTCGATTCGATACCTGCCTTCGGTATGAAAACCACCCTAGCCTATCTCCATGAGTGCAGTACATAACCAAACCTTAGACATCCTCTGAATATTACTCGCAACCACGGCACGACCAGCTGCAGTGCGTTCTGTAGCATGGCTGGAAAGATGCCATCCGTAGCGGGCGATTTGTATGAGTCGAAGGAGCGGATTGCCCATTCTATTTTATCCTCCGTAATTATGCACTCGGCAGGATAACAGCAGTATTTCCATCGTGTGTAGAGTTAACCGGGTTCTTGCATCCCGGAAAGTATACGCTAACTAGAACCTCTAAAGAGTCCCTGCAATTCTCCGTCCACTCTCCGTTGTTTTTGCGAATTAGGCCTGGCGAAGGAAGGCTTTTAGATAACAGTTTCCTAAGTCTTGCCACCTCGTTTGTTTTTTCAAAGCTGCTACAACAGTTTTTCCAGGACTGTCGTTTGCTCCTGCGCACTAACTTTTTGTAGTCTCTTAACAGATCCTTATATTCATTCCAACATTCCTCGTATATACCTATGGTCAGAGAATGACGGTGTACTTAGCACCCTCCAGTTCTCTACCGTTGTACCACACTGGTGTAAAGTGTAATGTCTAGGACGTTTTTCGAGGTTGGTCCTATATACGTAGGTTCTTCCCCTCGGTTTGCTATCACTACATTGCTTATTAATATAAAGTTTAATAGGGACTCACCTCTTGCATATTGTCGTCCGCGCGCTTGACTTTTGGCTTCTCGGCCTCGTCCTTCATCTTCCTTTTCTTTGTTGGCGCTTTCGGTTCGCTCTCTGTCGACCGTTGCCTCTTCTCAGCGATATGCTCCTCGATACGGTTAGCAAATGCTGAGTTCGAGGCACTTCACCAACTACGTGAGGCAAAGTGCTCTCGGCCGCTTTTCACCTCCTCTCTGGCCCAAGCCAACCGTTTCATCTCTTCTTCACTCAGGTTGGACTTGCCTTCGAGTTGGTTACAAATGCCGACCGCCGCATTGTATCTCGATTAGGCTTTTAACCCCTCCTTGCTGGGTTTCTTCGGGGGCCCTCTCTTGTTGCCAGAGTTGGAACCCTCGGTCGAATCCTACGGAGAGCGAAGAAGCTCTTCTTCTTTGTCAGTATTTATGCCCACAGCGCTTTCTGGGTCCGAATCTTCATGGATTGCGGAACGCGCGCGCTGCAGAGCTGGTCTGGCAGTAGCATTGCAACCACCGCAACCTGCTCCCGTTGCAGTGGAGGTGTGGCCGCTGGCGACACAGCTTGAAAAGTCGCTGTGCCCGCCGGTGGTACCAGCCTCGTCTCCCACCGACATTTGGGCTGATATCCCACCCCGCTGTTCTTCCTTTTTGTCCTCCATATTGAGTTTTTGTATTCGGGGATCTCTACCCCTAGCGTTTTATACCTACCGCCAGGTACCTCACTGGCAATGGCTGATGTACTCACGCCTCCACCGCCTTATGAGGATACATATAAAGCATTCCAACATATGATGATGGATGTGGAGTACATCAGCCTTAGCTAGATGGCGACTGCCTGAACTGCCGTGACTTAGCTTGCCATAGACAGCTTGAGACCCCAGCAGTGCAGGCAGCGCCACCCATTGCCCTGCGACACCCGCGCGGAGGATATAGCCAAGATGAATTTTTGTCGACCCCGCTTTTTCATAACTTTTCGAACTTTTTCAGAATGCACATTAATATTGTGATCACATTCGAAAGTATTTCGAATTTCTACGGCAGTAATTTCAGGATTTTTTCTACAGGACTATTAACATATCAATTAATTATTTCGTGCTATTGGTTGTAACACGGAAACATTTTTTATTACCATATAAACTGTTAACTTGGCCCGCACACAATGGTTTTAACAATTGAATGAAAAAAAGTCCCTAATAAAATACCAAAAAAAATCACTTAAATCGGCGGTAAACATCGCAATTTTATGTACAAATGATACTGAAAGTTGCTTAACCTAAAACTTTTTAGTGAACTTTGTAAAATTTAAGAAATGTATTTTTTAACGTCAAAGCACCTTTTATGTACTATATGTACATAATAAGGGCGGGGTTAATGGAACTTTTTGTTGTTATTTTAAATAAACGTAACAATACTCTTTTAAATGTAAAAACAACAACAAGAGGAGTAAGTTCTATTATCTGTGTGACTGTATCTCGTAAACTATCAAAGCGTTATCAACTAAACTTTCTGGAGTAATTTCCTTTCGGTATTTCAATATGCAATATCCTATACGTAGGTTATTTTGAAAAATATTAAAAGTGCTTTAATTCAGTTAGGGAAAAGCATCATATACTTTTTTTTTAACCCTTGTTTACTTTTTGTTTTGAAAAACGAAGTCATCATTTTATGACTCTAGGACAGTTCATTGCATACAGACATAAATAGTAGCTTCTGATAGTGGTTCTTATCAAAATGCAACAATCTTGTTAATTCGAAAAATGCCATTTACAGGAAACTTTATATTTATCTTAATTAGATTTAAATTTTCATTATATCTCGGTGGCTGTATAACAAGTTGAATAATGTTTTACAATTCTAAATAAATATTGAAATCATTCATACAATTTACCATAGATAAAAGTTAACTGAATGTGTAATAGTAATAATCAAATTTCCAATGGGCTTAATACAGTTAGGCTGTTCACGGTAAGGTGGTTATCGGGTTATGTGGTTATTAGATTAAAAATAACCTCTATGCTCCGTGAACATCCTATGTATGGTTATTTGCTTATTTTTACACAAACAGCTGTTCATTGTTTAAAATTTTAGTTCAATGAAATTCCTACTTATAAAATGTTTAAACAAAGTTTAAAAAGCAAAATAATCGAATTTAAAATAAGTTCTTCTATTCAGGAAATGGTCTTTATTGAAGGTATATTATTATATAATCCGAATTTTAAGGGTTAAAAAAATGCTTTGTATAAAATTTACAGACATCTTGCGCCCTGAACAGTGTCACAATGCAATGGATGAAGTATTAGATGAACTGCTAGATGATATAACTTTAATCAACTGTAGTAGACGGGGGGATGAACTACATGTTCCGAAATCTATTCATTGGCGAGAAAATGTTCTGTGTTGCTTTGACGATGGAAGATTTTTACAACTGCTGCGCGTCAGAAAATGCCAATTCGCTCATCTCCTAGAAATATTTTCTAATGATATGAATTTTACTAATTCAAGTTTACAAATACCTGTAGATTTGCAAATCGCAATCGTATTGCTCCGGTTCATCGGGTGAAAGTGCTTCTGTACGTAAAATCGCTACAACTTTAGGTGTGGGAGATGGAGGTACATTTACCTATATCACCAAAAGAGTTTTTTCGGCAATTTTGAATAAACTACAATTCAATTTTTTTTACTGCAAGCAATTTGCTATAATAGATTTTCGCTGTTGGTTTCTGAAATTAAAGGAGATGTAAGTAAATCAAAATAAATAACTAATGTGTCAAAACTCGCCTCGATGTTTCGGTGTTCCTGCATATAGCACAGCACTGTTTTGATTTCGGCTTCCGTCCATTTTTTCACCTCCTTTTCTCGCCGGCGCTTTCGTTTTTCTGTATACACTAAAATTGGAGTATAAATAAATGACAAAAAATGTATATTTATTTTGTATTTTATGATTCTTACTTACTTTGATGATTTTTGATGCTTTGTGATGCTTTTCGAAGCTTTTTATTTCGGTTTTAATTTGCCGATTGTAAACAAAAAACAGCTGTTAATAGCAGATTTTCTAATAAGAAAATCAAAGTGGAAATGACATTCGCTTAGTTTTATTTATTTTTTGTGCTGCCATTTAGTAAAATTCCAACGACTTTCTAACACTGGAAATGAGCAAACAACCGCATAATCTGTAATCAAGGGCCTAGGTTGGTCAAAGTTGGTTATTTTGTCATACCGCATTTTGTTGTTGTTTACTTAATCACATAACCACATAACCCGATAACCACCTTATCGTGAACAGCCTAAGTATATATCGGTTAATATGTAAAATATTTTTGCTAAATTAAATGAAAGTATAATATTGGTTATAATGTTACTTTGTGGCAAAAATTTAATAAGTGAAATCGGTCTATATTTTTAAGTAGAAGTTATTATATTGACAAAATTGGTGTAGACCTTGGTCCAGTGCCCTCTATTATAATGATTTTCGCTGATCTGATCGCTTATATACGAACAAATGCAAATTACGAGAGTATACGAGATTCGGTTACATTCGAATTTAGTCCTTACTTATTTATTGTATAAAATTCATTTTAATTATTTTTTTTTGTAGTTGCTCGTTAGCGGCGGAGTTGATTCGACTGTTTGTGCTGCCTTGTTACGCCGGGCTTTACATCCAAATCAAATTATTGCAGTTCATATTGACAATGGTAACAGACTTATTAAAAACTAATTGACAAAAAAACTAAAAAATTAAATTTTTAGGGTTTATGCGTAAAGGAGAAAGTGAAAAGGTTGAAAAATCTTTGAGGGAGATCGGAATTGACCTAATAGTAAAAAAAGAAGCTTATCGATTTTTAAAAGGCACTACACAGATTAAAAGACCTGGGCAGTTTTCAATTGTAGAAACGCCTATGTTGTTTCAGACTATTAACCCAGAGGAAAAACGCAAGATAATTGGTGACATATTTGTGAAGATAACCAATGATATTATAGCTGAAATGAAGTTGAAGCCTGATGAAGTGTTACTAGCTCAAGGTACTCTTCGACCAGATTTGATTGAATCTGCATCAAATTCAATTAGCCAAAATGCAGAAACCATTAAAACTCATCATAATGATACCGAGCTAATAAGGTAAATAAGTCCAATATTTTCTTATTAAAACTGATGCTTAACTGATTTCAAATTATATTCCAAGACAACTGCGCAATGTTGGTCGGGTCGTTGAGCCTTTATGCGATTTTCACAAGGATGAAGTAAGAGACATAGGAAGAGATCTAGGTCTTCCAGTTGATTTAATTGAACGACAACCATTTCCAGGACCAGGCTTAGCTATCCGGATCCTTTGTGCTGAAGAACCTTATATAGAAAAAGATTTCTCAGAAACACAGGTATTTTTTTGTTTTTCAAAGTAATATTCGATTCAATATTGTTATTTGTAGGTTATAGCAAAAGTTATAGTAGATTTTCATAACAAACTGCTGAAAAATCATGCATTAATAAATCGAGTAATTGGGTCAACTACAGAAGCAGAGCAAAAGGAACTTAAGCATATTTCCTCCATAGATAAAATTCAGGCTACGGTTTTACCTTTGCGGTCCGTCGGTGTTCAGGGTATGTATTTATATTAAGATTAAAGTTTTAAAGAAACGTACATATACTGATAAAATATTGTTCGAAATGGTACGAAATCATTGGAAATTATTGAAGCAAAAGTCGTCGGTCAAAAGGCATTACACATTAGTTTTAAAAAAGTCTATTATTTTGAAACTAAAGGAATTTAGTCTTAAACATTTATGTGACAATCCCTACATATGTATAACTACAACTATAGCCCCCAAAATAAAATAAAGTATCCTAATAGTATTGTAACGGATTTCCAAAATCTATCGTTTACTCTAAACTCTACCTTGAGTTCGATCACTGGATTGTCAAATAAAAGTCACTGTTTAATGGTTATACACTTATCTTTATTTCTAATTTAACAAACTTAACACTTTATTACTCGTTGTACAAGTTTACAACTTCTTACTTCTAATATCTTGCACTTTACTCGGCAACTCTCTAATTAGAACTGTGTCTTGCTGCCAGTCCGGCAGCCCTTATATACCCGATTGTTAGCAAGTTATCGTCACTCGAACATTCTGGCAACGACGAATATCGATGTCTGGATAAATCTGGTTATCGATTTCGTTGTTGATTCTAGTTTATTCTAGCATACATGTTCGTCACAGTATGTTTACATATAACGAGATTATATTATCACCATTTACGAGCTTAACTCGATAATCTGTAATTAAGAAACGACATTTATTATACAAAATTCCTCTCCTGATAATCCGAGATTATAAAATTATCTCGTTTTATCGTTTTATACAACTAGATTTTCGGTGCTATACCTAGTTTTATTGATAATTTTGCCAAGGAGAGGAGAAATGTCAAATGAAAATGTAAACGAAAATGGCCGACAGCGAGAGAAACATGTGTAATACATCAACAAATACAAATTTGCCTATATGTAAACGGTTATAGCCTTTTCAGCCTTTCCTCTACTCGATTAAAACACTGATTAAGATCGATTTACCATACAAAATAAAAATCATTGATTTTTAATTGGATTTTCATCACTTTAAAAAGAAATGCAACTCTGCGACAAAGACCGTTTTTGTAATTATATATACGTTCTTTGTCTGTGAGTTGTTGTTCAAACTACAACTTATATACCTTGTATAACATATATTCGATGTTCAAATGGAAAAGGTGCTCAAATGTTTCTTCAGTGATATCAAAAAGGAAATTAAAAAGTTTATCTTAAATGCATTTTACAATTATATTATTTTTCAGGTGATAAAAGAACTTATAGCTACGTAGTAGGACTTTCTAGTAGTTCAGAACCCAATTGGAATGATTTGATATTTTTGGCAAAATTAATTCCACGTATTCTTCATAATGTCAATCGTGTTTGCTATGTGTTCGGAGGTCCCGTGCAATATCAAATTACCGATATTACTCATACTACTCTTAATAAATACGTTTTGGAGCAACTAAGGGAAGCTGATGCTATAGGAAACGAAGTATTTGATAATTTATATAAGTAACTTTAGCATGGATTATATGTTTTTTTAAATTTAGATAATTATCCAGGCAGGACTTCATCGTATAATTTCACAAATGCCAATTGTTCTGATTCCCGTGCATTTTGATAGAGATCCAACCAATCGAACTCCGTCTTGTTGCAGGTCAATAGTCTTAAGACCCTTTTTAACAAATGATTTTATGACCGGAGTACCAGTAATACCAGGATCGGTACAATTGCCAACCCAGGTAAGAAATAAATATTTATAGTCTCGGTTTAATATTATGAGATTTATGTAACCGAAGACCCTCGCAATTTAAACGACTTTAAAGTATATGTGGAGAAAACTTTATATTAAAAAAATTTTCCAAATGGTTTGCATATTTTTACATATAAAATTTTAATAAATATGAAATAAATAGTGATTTTTAAGTTTATCTGAAATTTTAAATAAAAAATAACACAAAATTGCAAGACAATATATGTATATTTGAATCGATAGTATGGTAAATTAATTAAATTGTGAATATTATTTCATATAAATGTTGACCGCGGCTGCGGTAATATGAAAATTTTAGCATACGAGACGTTAAATCGCTTGATCATAGATCAATTGCCAATTGAAAGTCGCCAAACATGAAATAAACTGTTCACGAAACTCGCCTCTCAATAGAACCATGTATTTCGTGTCTTGTGTGGCACTGTCTTCTTGAAAGCATATGTCATGCAAGTCAAGTTCTTCCATTTTGAACAAAAAATTTTGGCATCATTGCCCGGGAGTGCTACCATTCACAGTAACGTTGCGATTTGCATCATCTCTGAAGAAATACGGTCCGATGATGCCGCCAGCCTTTAATTCACACCAAACAGCGTTATGAGACGATTTATGACGATTATAGCACTGGTGTTGTCAAAAAGAAAAAAGCTACAAAAATCACTCTTTACATTATATTCATTGCTATATTTTAAAATGCCAAAATATAATTAATACGCATGCACATTATTGCTATTATCCCTAAACACTGTAATAATATTGTTAATAAAGTGACTTGTATTTATAAGATTTATTTGTATAGTACACTTCATGTGAATGACATTCCCACCAAAAAATAATGACTAATATGTTTTTTTTTTTTTGTTTTCTGGTTTTTCCAAATGTACCTCTTGTGGGGATCCTTCAAATGCTATAGTTTACATCGGTGACTGAATTTATGATGGAGAATTTTGATTCTTTCTCATCTGTTTAATAAGGACAGCGACTCCAATCCTGGGTCAGGTGTGACCAGAATGGGCCCTCCTTTAAAAAAAAAGCGTTGGAGTTAGGGCTGTGAAGTCGGTGGGATTTTTCGAGAGTACAGTGAGAGGCCGGACTCTATTCTAGTTAATAATATCGCGAATTCTTCATAATTATATTTGTTGTTGCCAGCTATTTTCCTTAAGTTTGCTTTGATACCTTGGGGAGCGTACTTTTGTTGCAAAGATAAGATGGAAGTGCTGCCATAATCTGCGTTGGCATTTATAGCTTTAGTGCAGATCTTGAACATTAAAATGAACTTCTTTATTTGGGGGTCCGGGTCCGAACCATATGTGGTAAGAGGCGATGCTGGGTGCGTAGCATTGTTATGTGTATATTTTTGATGAATAAGGTGGCAAATGAAGACTTCCCCTGTATGATTATAAGATGGCGTTCGTTATATGTTAGACGTGAATTAGAAAACCAACCATTAGCACGAAGTAGACAGTTTTTTTGCTCTTTATTCAAATATGCGCCGTTTCGTTCGATAATCTGTTTCCATCTTGACGGCAACTTCATAATACCACCTCGTAGAAGTCCCCCCATATGGGGGATGGGATAAAACCTCCCATCCGAGCTCCCGTAGCTTCTGACGAGTCATCAACGAAGTGTGACACCAACAAGAAGGGTGTGGAAAGCTACACCCTTCTTGTTGGCCAATTCTGATCGCCTGAGCAGCTCATAGTAGATGATCCCCTTCCAATCCCACCAAACACACAGAAAAACCTTCCTGTCCGTAAATCCCGGCTTGGCCACTGTTTGGGACGATTCACCGACCTTCGACCACGACCACGCTTGATATTGTTGTATGTGATCCATTGTTCGACGCCAGTCACCATCCGCTTCAAAAATGGTTCGAGTTCGTTCCGTTTCAGCAGCATATCGCAGGCGTTGATTCGGTCGAGAAGGTTTGTTTACGTCGAATCATGCACACCAAAACATAAAGCTTTTCAGTGTATCCAGCCTTCTGCAGATCGTTTAAAATGGTTTGGTGACTAACTCCTATCTCCTGGGCGATGTCACGAGATGACATATGCCGGTCTAACTCGATGTTTTCCATGATTTGAACGGTATTCGTCGTCATAGGTCTTCCGCCGGTTGGCTTCTCCATGGTGTCTTCTTCACCCGCTCTGAATCATTGAAACCATTCCTCCGTAGTTCGAAGTGATAGAGTATCTATCCCCCAAAACACCATTAATCTCACGGAACGTTTCTCTAGCTGATTTGCCTTAAACGAAGAAAACCTTTAAAGTAGCGCGAATTTCGGCGTTAGTGAACTCCATATTTACTCGTTTTCACCTGTTGAACGCAATATCCAAACTAATCATACTTAGCGTCGTTTTGTAGGTTAAGTCAAGACCTTTCAAAGATGTATAGTAGTGCCAGATACGAGCTCTGTAGCGTTTTCTACATAGAAATTCAAAAGACAAAAAGCCGATATTTGACAACCTAATATTTGGAACCAGGAACCGCTTAAACGATTATAGCCGAAGAAGTCACCAGAGCGCGTCAATCATTCCTTATTCTTGCTCTATGGCGCCAACTGGAAATACCAAGTGAAGCCGTATCTCATATGGACGCTTCTGCGCCATACATCAGGACGGGAATAATGAGCGACTTGTAGAGTTTGATTTTGGTTCGTCGAATGAGTGAGTAGGCAATTGAAAAGTATACTCCTCCAAAGTTGCACCTGTTGGCAAGAGTGATTCTGCGTTGATTTTCGATGCTGACATAGTTGGTATTGTTAATGATGGAGTTCAAGTAGACGAAATTATCTACAATTCCAAACTTATGACTGTTCGTTTGATGACAGGAGATATTTCCACTTGTCCTCATTCACCACCAGACCCATTCAGCGTACGCCATCAGCTGCACACTCTTATAAAAGAGTTGGGTTTTGAGGCTGACATAGTTGGTATTGTTAATGCTGGACTTCAAGTAGACGAAATTATCTACAATTCCAAACTTATGACTGTTCGTTTGATGACAGGAGATATTTCCACTTGTCCTCATTCACCACCAGACCCATTCGGCCATCAGCTGCACACTCTTATAAAAGAATGTACCTTCCCTATTTAGCTCTGCAGCTCGTGTTATTTTTTTCTAGCAAAAAATTTAGGAGTTCACACGATATTGAGTCACCCTGTTTGTATCAAACGGCTCGTTTTGTATCGAACGACTCGGAGAGATTTTCCCGTTCCTGATGGGGCTTTTGGTGTTGCTCAACGTCAGTTTACACAGCCGTATTAGATTTGCAGGGATACCAAATTCAGACAACGCAGCATTAAGGCAACTCCTTTTCGTCATGTCGAAAGCAGCTTTAAAATCGACAAAAAGGTGGTGTGTGTCGATCCTCTTTTCACGGGCCTTCTCCAAGATTTGGCGCATGGTGAATATCTGGTCAGTTGTCGATTTTCCAGGTCTAAAGCCACACTGATAAGGTCCAATCAGTTTGTTGACGGTGGGCTTTAGTCTTTCGAGGTCTAAGACCGGAAGTCGTGAACTGCTTGAGCCACATGTAAAAGAATCGTTCCTGGCCACTCCCAAGTGAATGACAGTCAGAAACTTTCCTCACTTACGTGAACTTCTACATATGACTCCATCCAATAAATAAATTACAAGAGTATAAAATGTTCGGCACTTGAATGATTAACCTTAAACAATATTTTCAATCAATTTCGTGAAATGCCGTACGTTGATTCTTAAGCAAACAATATTAGGTATAACGATTTGCCAATACTTCCAAATGTTTTTTTATTCAACAAACTGCCGGAGTATAAAACGATAAGCTGTGACCAAACTTAACGCATCCCTCCATGTTTTATTTTTTTAATACAAACGGAGAACTTATTAATTAGATGGACATTTATCTTCACTTAATTTATGTATTGCATATACGCTTGTTATTGAATCCTGAAAATGCATGTATGTATGTATGTGATTGGCGTTGCAACCGTTTAGCCGGTTATAGCCGAATCGACGATAGTGTGCCACCTCTCTCTCTCCTTCGCAGTTCGGCGCCAGTGTAACCAGGTGTAACCCAAGTGTAACCAGGTCGCTCTCCACCTGGTCTCTCCAACGGAGTGGAGGCCTTCCCCTTCCTCGGCTTCCTCCGGCGGGTACTGCATCGAACACTTTCAGGGCTGGAGTGTTTTCGTCCATTCGGACAACATGACCTAGCCAGCGTAGCCGCTGTCTTTTTATTCGCTGAACTATGTCAATGTCGTCGTATAACTCGTACAGCTCATCGTTCCATCGTCTGCGGTATTTGCCGTTGCCATTCTTCTGAGGACCATAAATCTTGCGCAAAATTTTCCTCTCGAAAACTCCTAGTATCGTCTCATCTGATGTTGACATCGTCCAAGCTTCTGCACAGTAAAGCAGGACGGGAATGATAAGCGACTTGTAGAGTTTGATTTTGGTTCGTCGAGAGAGGACTTTACTGTTCAATTGCCTACTCAGTCCAAAGTAGCACCTGTTGGCAAGAGCTATTCTGCGCTGGATTTCGAGGCTGACATTGTTCGTGTTGTTGATGCTGGTTCCCAGGTATACGAAATTATCTACGACCTCGTAGTTATGACTGTCAACAGTGACGTGGGAGCCAAGACGCGAATGCGCCGACTGTTTGTTTGATGACAGGAGATATTTCGTCTTGTCCTCATTCACCTCCTGACCCATTCGCTTCGCCTCCTTATCCATGCAGGAAAAAGCAGAACAAACGGCGCGGTTGTTGCTTCCGATGATATCAATATCATCGGCGTACGCCAGGAGCTGTACACTCTTGTAGAAGATTGTACCTTCTCGGTTTAACTCTGCAGCTCTTATAATTTTTTCCAGCATCAGGTTAAAGAAGTCGCACGATAGTGAGTCACCTTGTCTGAAACCTCGTTTGGTATCGAACGGCTCGGAGAGGTCCTTCCCAATCATGACGGAGCTTTTGGTGTTGCTCAACGTCAATTTACACAGCCGTATTAGTTTTGCGGGGATACCAAATTCAGACATCGCGGCGTAAAGGCAACTCCTTTTCGTGCTGCCGAAAGCAGCTTTAAAATCGACAAAAAGGTGGTGTGCGTCGATCCTCTTTTCACGGGTCTTCTCCAAAATTTGGCGCATGGTGAATATCTGGTCAGTTGTCGATTTTCCAGGTCTAAAGCCACACTGATAAGGTCCAATCAGTTTGTTGACGGTGGGCTCTAGTCTTTCACACAGTACGCTCGATAGAACCTTGTATGCGATATTTAGGAGGCTGATCCCACGGTAATTGGCGCAGATTGTGGGATCTCCCTTTTTATGGATTGGGCAGAGCACACTGAGATTCCAATCGTCAGGCATGCTTTCTTCCGACCATATTCTGCAAAGAAGCTGATGCATGCACCTTATCAGTTCTTCGCCGCCGTATTTGAATAGTTCTGCCTATAATCTATCGGCCCCGCTGCTTTGTTGTTCTTCAAGCGGGTAATTGCTATTCGAATTTCTTCATGGTCGGGTAATGGAACATCTGTTCCATCGTCATCGATTGGGGGATCGGGTTCGCAATCTCCTGGTGTTGTACTCTCACTGCCATTCAGCAGGTCGGAGAAGTGTTCCCTCCATAATCCTAGTATGCCCTGGACATCGGTTACCAGATTACCACCTTGGTCTCTACATGAGGAAAATGCATATTTTGAATAAAAAAACAAAACCAGGAAAAAAAGTTTATGTTGTTATGTGTTGTACAAAGCAATCGTAAATGTTGTACAAAGCAATCGTAAAATATATTTAATGTTAAAGATGTAATAATTAAACAATTTATCTAAGAAGTATCCCCTACAATTATGTTAATATGTTACTAATAATTTTTTATTCCTTAAAGGTTCTAAATAATATTGTTCACGAAATATCAAAATTAGATGGTATATCCCGAGTTCTATACGACTTAACATCCAAGCCACCAGGTACAACCGAATGGGAGTAAATTTATTTAAATCGCCCGATTCCTATAAAATAGGTGGAAATGCTAATTATATATATATTTACCGAATTTAGTTTATATTTTTATTAAATAAATGTATTCTAAATCTAAATAAATTCAGCACAATGAATAGTTTTTTATATTAAATGTTGGTTATTTGGGAGACTTATGTCCCTAAATTAATATGTAAGTAATGATTAATTATTTGTCGTTGTAAAGTCATATCTAATCGAGTTCAGAGATGGTGTTGTACATAAAAAAGATAGTACGTAAAGTTCGTATCATTTTAAATAAAATATTCAGTTTAGGTGGAACTGACGGCGATATTTTTCTATCTTTTCGATACAATTTCCATATTGAATAAGGCATTTTTCCATTACTCAATCTCAGCGTTTTCTTTCCAGCATTTATTCTCTTGCATCGATTGACAGTGGCTGCGTTCATAGGCAAAAAATCAAATAATTTATCACTAAATAATGGGCCTAATCATTGAATCCTTTTCGACTGAAAAATGGTTCCATTCGATCGAAAAATTTTACGTGGGAATCATTGAAACCGTATCAAAAATAAAATTGACGATCACACTGAACTCACCGACTCGAAAAAATACATTTCGCGGCTAATAGATGTCGATAATTATGAAATTATTGAATCGAAATCTCATTTGGAAGTTCTTATGTATAATAAATAATTACTGATGACGGACTAAATTATGTATTAAATGGGTATTTTAAAAACAAGAGACAAAATCAGACTAACAAAAATAAATTAAAAATGCTTAAAAACGATATAAAGTTGCCCTCTCGAAATAGCGAAAGAATTTTCTCAAAGAGCCTCAGGCGAATTAAATATTTGTTTGGAACACAATAGTTAAAGGTCACATTTGTCGACAAAGGTCGAATAAACAGTTTTACATTCTCACTTTGTGGTAAAGCAGTTTATCGACGGAATCAATTACTGCATGAACATTTATATCGAAAATCTTTATCGTATTGGAATCGAATTCGCTGCGGATTCAATGTTTTTTTGTTTTTAATTAATGATTTTCTTTGCCTTTTTTCGTCGATTTTGTACTGGTCTTTATTATATTTAGTTAAAGTTTTAGTTGTGTTCCCCCCTCCCCCTCTCCCCTTCTGAATTTTTTGTCCAGTGTGTTTGTGGATGTTTTAAGATAATATGAATAGCTAAGGGTTTTTTCTGTAATGCAGAATTTTCTGGCAACTTTGCACAGCTGCTGTTATACCGGCTCATCAACACTTTTCTTTTATGAACTTAGAGATGAGTGAAAATAAAAATCGGGTATTTTATTAAATTTTACAAAAAAAAAATTCAATTTGTATTAAATAAGAATCATAAAAATATATACAAATTATAACTTTAATGACAATGGAGCGATTAATTGAATTTCGCCTCTGCAACTACATTTTCTTCGCTGCAGAATTTGCGCTTTTTGCGCATTAGCCACGCAATGTTTGCGCTCTCTCATATTCGTACTTATCCCTTCTTTATTTGTTTTTAATTTTTTGGTTATGTAATACTTGATTTAGTATTTCTTGTACGGTTGCATCACTTTGGCTTTCAGCCTCTTTACATATGTACAGTATGCAAAATCCGTATTTTTTTGTTTAAGTCGGTTTTCTCGTTCAGCAGTTCCGATGAGTCTGGATGCCTCTTCATTTACATGCTGTCTAAGCCTCATTTCGTGAGTCTTTCAAATATTGGTTATTTCGTTTACAACTGAATTCACACCAAGATCACGGTGAAGGTCAGCAGATCTAATATACCAAGGAGCATTAACTATACTTCTTAGTACTTTATTTTGGAAGGGCTGAAAGACTAGTTGAGCTCCATAGGCCCAAATTGGCTTTAGTACTTGATTATATATGTGTGAGTGATTGGCGTTGCAACCGTTTAGCCGGTTATAGCCGAATCGACGATAGTGCGCCATTTCTCTCTCTCCTTCGCAGTTCGGCGCCCGTTGGAGATCCCAAATGTAACCAGGTCGCTCTCCACCTGGTCCCTCCAACGGAGTGGAGGCCTTCCCCTTCCTCGGCTTCCTCCGGTGGGTACTGCATCGAACACTTTCAGGGCTGGAGTGTTTTCGTCCATTCGGACAACATGACCTAGCCAGCGTAGCCGCTGTCTTTTTATTCGCTGTACTATGTCAATGTCGTAATATAGCTCGTACAACTCATCGTTCCATCGTCTGCGGTATTCGCCGTTGCCAATGTTCTGAGGACATTAAATCTTGCGCATAATTTTCCTCTCGAAAACTCCTAGTGTCGTCTCATCTGATGTTGACATCGTCCAAGCTTCTGCACTATAAAGCAGGACGGGAATGATAAGCGCCTTGTAGAGTTTGATTTTGGTTCGTCGAGAGAGGACTTTACTGTTCAATTGCCTACTCAGTCCAAAGTAGCACCTGTTGGCAAGAGTGATTCTGCGCTGGATTTCGAGGCTGACATTGTTCGTGTTGTTGATGCTGGTTCCCAGATATACGAAACTATCTACTACTTCAAAGTTATGGCTGTCAACTGTGGCGTGTGAGCCAAGACGCGAGTACGCTGATTGTTTGTTTGGTGACAGGAGATATTTCGTCTTGTCCTCATTCACCTCCAGATCCATTCGCTTCGCTTCCTTATCCAGGCGGGAAAAAGCAGAACTAACGGCGCGGTTGACATCAATATCATCGGCGTACGCCAGGAGCTCAACACTCTTGTAGAAGACTGTACCTTCTCTAATTAGCTCTGCAGCTCTTATAATTTTTTTCCAGCATCAAGTTAAAGAAGTCGCACTATAGTGAGTCACCTTATCTGAAAACTCGTTTGGTATCGAACGGCTCGGAGAGGTCCTTCCCAATCATGACGGAGCTTTTGGTGTTGCTCAACGTTAACTTACACAGTCGTATTAGTTTTGCGGGGATACCAAATTCAGACATCGCGGCGAAAAGGCAGCTCCTTTTCGTGCTGTCGAAACCAGATTTGGCGCATGGTGAATATCTGGTCAGTTGTCGATTTTCCAGGTCTAAAGCCACACTGTTAAGGTCCAATCAGTTTGTTGACGGTGGGCTTTAGTCTTTCGATGTCTGTTGGCTACCCAGAGGATACTTGGTCTAAGACCGGAAGTCGTGAACTGCTTGAGCCACATGTAAAAGAATCGTTCCTGGCCACTCCCAAGTGAATGACAGTCAGAAACTTTCCTCACTTACGTGAACTTCTACATATGACTCCATCCAATAAATAAATTACAAGAGTATAAAATGTTCGGAACTTGAGTGATTAACCTTAAAGAATATTTTCAATCAATTTCGTGAAATGCCGTACGTTGATTCTTAAGCAAACAATATTAGGTATAACGATTTGCCAATACTGCCAAATGTTTTTTTATTCAACAAACTGCCGGAGTATAAAACGATAAGCTGTGACCAAACTTAACACATCCCTCCATGTTTTATTTTTTTAATACAAACGGAGAACTTATTAATTAGATGGACATTTATCTTCACTTAATTTATGTATTGCATATACGCTTGTTATTGAATCCTGAAAATGCATGTATGTATGTATGTGATTGGCGTTGCAACCGTTTAGCCGGTTATAGCCGAATCGACGATAGTGTGCCACCTCTCTCTCTCCTTCGCAGTTCGGCGCCAGTTGGAGATCCCAAGTGTAACCAGGTCGCTCTCCACCTGGTCCCTCCAACGGAGTGGAGGCCTTCCCCTTCCTCGGCTTCCTCCGGTGGGTACTGCATCGAACACTTTCAGGGCTGGAGTGTTTTCGTCCATTCGGACAACATGACCTAGCCAGCGTAGCCGCTGTCTTTTTATTCGCTGAACTATGTCAATGTCGTCGTATAACTCGTACAGCTCATCGTTCCATCGTCTGCGGTATTTGCCGTTGCCATTCTTCTGAGGAGGATGGGATCATGTGTAGACCATAAATCTTGCGCAAAATTTTCCTCTCGAAAACTCCTAGTATCGTCTCATCTGATGTTGACATCGTCCAAGCTTCTGCACCGTAAAGCAGGACGGGAATGATAAGCGACTTGTAGAGTTTGATTTTGGTTCGTCGAGAGAGGACTTTACTGTTCAATTGCCTACTCAGTCCAAAGTAGCACCTGTTGGCAAGAGCTATTCTGCGCTGGATTTCGAGGCTGACATTGTTCGTGTTGTTGATGCTGGTTCCCAGGTATACGAAATTATCTACGACCTCGAAGTTATGACTGTCAACAGTGACGTGGGAGCCAAGACGCGAATGCGCCGACTGTTTGTTTGATGACAGGAGATATTTCGTCTTGTCCTCATTCACCTCCTGACCAGTTCAGTTTGTTGACGGTGGGCTCTAGTCTTTCACACAGTACGCTCGATAGAACCTTGTATGCGATATTTAGGAGGCTGATCCCACGGTAATTGGCGCAGATTGTGGGATCTCCCTTTTTATGGATTGGGCAGAGCACACTGAGATTCCAATCGTCAGGCATGCTTTCTTCCGACCATATTCTGCAAAGAAGCTGATGCATGCACCTTATCAGTTCTTCGCCGCCGTATTTGAATAGTTCTGCCTATAATCTATCGG
Source organism: Zeugodacus cucurbitae (assembly GCF_028554725.1). NCBI lineage: Eukaryota > Metazoa > Arthropoda > Insecta > Diptera > Tephritidae > Zeugodacus > Zeugodacus cucurbitae. Next base: position 34,356,759 of record NC_071668.1, read on the forward strand.
CCCCGCTGCTTTGTTGTTCTTCAAGCGGGTAATTGCTATTCGAATTTCTTCATGGTCGGGTAATGGAACATCTGTTCCATCGTCATCGATTGGGGGATCGGGTTCGCAATCTCCTGGTGTTGTACTCTCACTGCCATTCAGCAGGTCGGAGAAGTGTTCCCTCCATAATCCTAGTATGCCCTGGACATCGGTTACCAGATTACCACCTTGGTCTCTACATGAGGAAAATGCATATTTTGAATAAAAAAACAAAACCAGGAAAAAAAGTTTATGTTGTTATGTGTTGTACAAAGCAATCGTAAATGTTGTACAAAGCAATCGTAAAATATATTTAATGTTAAAGATGTAATAATTAAACAATTTATCTAAGAAGTATCCCCTACAATTATGTTAATATGTTACTAATAATTTTTTATTCCTTAAAGGTTCTAAATAATATTGTTCACGAAATATCAAAATTAGATGGTATATCCCGAGTTCTATACGACTTAACATCCAAGCCACCAGGTACAACCGAATGGGAGTAAATTTATTTAAATCGCCCGATTCCTATAAAATAGGTGGAAATGCTAATTATATATATATTTACCGAATTTAGTTTATATTTTTATTAAATAAATGTATTCTAAATCTAAATAAATTCAGCACAATGAATAGTTTTTTATATTAAATGTTGGTTATTTGGGAGACTTATGTCCCTAAATTAATATGTAAGTAATGATTAATTATTTGTCGTTGTAAAGTCATATCTAATCGAGTTCAGAGATGGTGTTGTACATAAAAAAGATAGTACGTAAAGTTCGTATCATTTTAAATAAAATATTCAGTTTAGGTGGAACTGACGGCGATATTTTTCTATCTTTTCGATACAATTTCCATATTGAATAAGGCATTTTTCCATTACTCAATCTCAGCGTTTTCTTTCCAGCATTTATTCTCTTGCATCGATTGACAGTGGCTGCGTTCATAGGCAAAAAATCAAATAATTTATCACTAAATAATGGGCCTAATCATTGAATCCTTTTCGACTGAAAAATGGTTCCATTCGATCGAAAAATTTTACGTGGGAATCATTGAAACCGTATCAAAAATAAAATTGACGATCACACTGAACTCACCGACTCGAAAAAATACATTTCGCGGCTAATAGATGTCGATAATTATGAAATTATTGAATCGAAATCTCATTTGGAAGTTCTTATGTATAATAAATAATTACTGATGACGGACTAAATTATGTATTAAATGGGTATTTTAAAAACAAGAGACAAAATCAGACTAACAAAAATAAATTAAAAATGCTTAAAAACGATATAAAGTTGCCCTCTCGAAATAGCGAAAGAATTTTCTCAAAGAGCCTCAGGCGAATTAAATATTTGTTTGGAACACAATAGTTAAAGGTCACATTTGTCGACAAAGGTCGAATAAACAGTTTTACATTCTCACTTTGTGGTAAAGCAGTTTATCGACGGAATCAATTACTGCATGAACATTTATATCGAAAATCTTTATCGTATTGGAATCGAATTCGCTGCGGATTCAATGTTTTTTTGTTTTTAATTAATGATTTTCTTTGCCTTTTTTCGTCGATTTTGTACTGGTCTTTATTATATTTAGTTAAAGTTTTAGTTGTGTTCCCCCCTCCCCCTCTCCCCTTCTGAATTTTTTGTCCAGTGTGTTTGTGGATGTTTTAAGATAATATGAATAGCTAAGGGTTTTTTCTGTAATGCAGAATTTTCTGGCAACTTTGCACAGCTGCTGTTATACCGGCTCATCAACACTTTTCTTTTATGAACTTAGAGATGAGTGAAAATAAAAATCGGGTATTTTATTAAATTTTACAAAAAAAAAATTCAATTTGTATTAAATAAGAATCATAAAAATATATACAAATTATAACTTTAATGACAATGGAGCGATTAATTGAATTTCGCCTCTGCAACTACATTTTCTTCGCTGCAGAATTTGCGCTTTTTGCGCATTAGCCACGCAATGTTTGCGCTCTCTCATATTCGTACTTATCCCTTCTTTATTTGTTTTTAATTTTTTGGTTATGTAATACTTGATTTAGTATTTCTTGTACGGTTGCATCACTTTGGCTTTCAGCCTCTTTACATATGTACAGTATGCAAAATCCGTATTTTTTTGTTTAAGTCGGTTTTCTCGTTCAGCAGTTCCGATGAGTCTGGATGCCTCTTCATTTACATGCTGTCTAAGCCTCATTTCGTGAGTCTTTCAAATATTGGTTATTTCGTTTACAACTGAATTCACACCAAGATCACGGTGAAGGTCAGCAGATCTAATATACCAAGGAGCATTAACTATACTTCTTAGTACTTTATTTTGGAAGGGCTGAAAGACTAGTTGAGCTCCATAGGCCCAAATTGGCTTTAGTACTTGATTATATATGTGTGAGTGATTGGCGTTGCAACCGTTTAGCCGGTTATAGCCGAATCGACGATAGTGCGCCATTTCTCTCTCTCCTTCGCAGTTCGGCGCCCGTTGGAGATCCCAAATGTAACCAGGTCGCTCTCCACCTGGTCCCTCCAACGGAGTGGAGGCCTTCCCCTTCCTCGGCTTCCTCCGGTGGGTACTGCATCGAACACTTTCAGGGCTGGAGTGTTTTCGTCCATTCGGACAACATGACCTAGCCAGCGTAGCCGCTGTCTTTTTATTCGCTGTACTATGTCAATGTCGTAATATAGCTCGTACAACTCATCGTTCCATCGTCTGCGGTATTCGCCGTTGCCAATGTTCTGAGGACATTAAATCTTGCGCATAATTTTCCTCTCGAAAACTCCTAGTGTCGTCTCATCTGATGTTGACATCGTCCAAGCTTCTGCACTATAAAGCAGGACGGGAATGATAAGCGCCTTGTAGAGTTTGATTTTGGTTCGTCGAGAGAGGACTTTACTGTTCAATTGCCTACTCAGTCCAAAGTAGCACCTGTTGGCAAGAGTGATTCTGCGCTGGATTTCGAGGCTGACATTGTTCGTGTTGTTGATGCTGGTTCCCAGATATACGAAACTATCTACTACTTCAAAGTTATGGCTGTCAACTGTGGCGTGTGAGCCAAGACGCGAGTACGCTGATTGTTTGTTTGGTGACAGGAGATATTTCGTCTTGTCCTCATTCACCTCCAGATCCATTCGCTTCGCTTCCTTATCCAGGCGGGAAAAAGCAGAACTAACGGCGCGGTTGACATCAATATCATCGGCGTACGCCAGGAGCTCAACACTCTTGTAGAAGACTGTACCTTCTCTAATTAGCTCTGCAGCTCTTATAATTTTTTTCCAGCATCAAGTTAAAGAAGTCGCACTATAGTGAGTCACCTTATCTGAAAACTCGTTTGGTATCGAACGGCTCGGAGAGGTCCTTCCCAATCATGACGGAGCTTTTGGTGTTGCTCAACGTTAACTTACACAGTCGTATTAGTTTTGCGGGGATACCAAATTCAGACATCGCGGCGAAAAGGCAGCTCCTTTTCGTGCTGTCGAAACCAGATTTGGCGCATGGTGAATTTCTGGTCAGTTGTCGATTTTCCAGGTCTAAAGCCACACTGTTAAGGTCCAATCAGTTTGTTGACGGTGGGCTTTAGTCTTTCGATGTCTGTTGGCTACCCAGAGGATACTTGGTCTAAGACCGGAAGTCGTGAACTGCTTGAGCCACATGTAAAAGAATCGTTCCTGGCCACTCCCAAGTGAATGACAGTCAGAAACTTTCCTCACTTACGTGAACTTCTACATATGACTCCATCCAATAAATAAATTACAAGAGTATAAAATGTTCGGAACTTGAGTGATTAACCTTAAAGAATATTTTCAATCAATTTCGTGAAATGCCGTACGTTGATTCTTAAGCAAACAATATTAGGTATAACGATTTGCCAATACTGCCAAATGTTTTTTTATTCAACAAACTGCCGGAGTATAAAACGATAAGCTGTGACCAAACTTAACACATCCCTCCATGTTTTATTTTTTTAATACAAACGGAGAACTTATTAATTAGATGGACATTTATCTTCACTTAATTTATGTATTGCATATACGCTTGTTATTGAATCCTGAAAATGCATGTATGTATGTATGTGATTGGCGTTGCAACCGTTTAGCCGGTTATAGCCGAATCGACGATAGTGTGCCACCTCTCTCTCTCCTTCGCAGTTCGGCGCCAGTTGGAGATCCCAAGTGTAACCAGGTCGCTCTCCACCTGGTCCCTCCAACGGAGTGGAGGCCTTCCCCTTCCTCGGCTTCCTCCGGTGGGTACTGCATCGAACACTTTCAGGGCTGGAGTGTTTTCGTCCATTCGGACAACATGACCTAGCCAGCGTAGCCGCTGTCTTTTTATTCGCTGAACTATGTCAATGTCGTCGTATAACTCGTACAGCTCATCGTTCCATCGTCTGCGGTATTTGCCGTTGCCATTCTTCTGAGGAGGATGGGATCATGTGTAGACCATAAATCTTGCGCAAAATTTTCCTCTCGAAAACTCCTAGTATCGTCTCATCTGATGTTGACATCGTCCAAGCTTCTGCACCGTAAAGCAGGACGGGAATGATAAGCGACTTGTAGAGTTTGATTTTGGTTCGTCGAGAGAGGACTTTACTGTTCAATTGCCTACTCAGTCCAAAGTAGCACCTGTTGGCAAGAGCTATTCTGCGCTGGATTTCGAGGCTGACATTGTTCGTGTTGTTGATGCTGGTTCCCAGGTATACGAAATTATCTACGACCTCGAAGTTATGACTGTCAACAGTGACGTGGGAGCCAAGACGCGAGTACGCTGATTGTTTGTTTGGTGACAGGAGATATTTCGTCTTGTCCTCATTCACCTCCTGACCAGTTCAGTTTGTTGACGGTGGGCTCTAGTCTTTCACACAGTACGCTCGATAGAACCTTGTATGCGATATTTAGGAGGCTGATCCCACGGTAATTGGCGCAGATTGTGGGATCTCCCTTTTTATGGATTGGGCAGAGCACACTGAGATTCCAATCGTCAGGCATGCTTTCTTCCGACCATATTCTGCAAAGAAGCTGATGCATGCACCTTATCAGTTCTTCGCCGCCGTATTTGAATAGTTCTGCCTATAATCTATCGGCCCCGCTGCTTTGTTGTTCTTCAAGCGGGTAATTGCTATTCGAATTTCTTCATGGTCGGGTAATGGAACATCTGTTCCATCGTCATCGATTGGGGGATCGGGTTCGCAATCTCCTGGCGTTGTACTCTCACTGCCATTCAGCAGGTCGGAGAAGTGTTCCCTTCATAATCCTAGTATGCCCTGGACATCGGTTACCAGATTACCACCTTGGTCTCTACATGAGGAAAATGCATATTTTGAATAAAAAGACAAAACCAGGAAAAAAAAGTTTATGTTGTTATGTGTTGTACAAAGCAATCGTAAAATATATTTAATGTTAAAGATGTAATAATTAAACTATTTATCTAAAAAGTATCCCCTACAATTATGTTAATATGTTACTAATATTTTTTTTTTCCTTAAAGGTTCTAAATAATATTGTTCACGAAATATCAAAATTAGATGGTATATCCCGAGTTCTATACGACTTAACATCCAAGCCACCAGGTACAACCGAATGGGAGTAAATTTATTTAAATCGCCCGATTCCTATAAAATAGATGGAAATGCTAATTATATATATATTTACCGAATTAAGTTTATATTTTTATTAAATAAATGTATTCTAAATCTAAATAAATTCAGCACAATGAATAGTTTTTTATATTAAATGTTGGTTATTTGGGAGACTTATGTCCCTAAATTAATATGTAAGTAATGATTAATTATTTGTCGTTGTAAAGTCATATCTAATCGAGTTCAGAGATGGTGTTGTACATAAAAAAGATAGTACGTAAAGTTCGTATCATTTTAAATAAAATATTCAGTTTAGGTGGAACTGACGGCGATATTTTTCTATCTTTTCGATACAATTTCCATATTGAATAAGGCATTTTTCCATTACTCAATCTCAGCGTTTTCTTTCCAGCATTTATTCTCTTGCATCGATTGACAGTGGCTGCGTTCATAGGCAAAAAATCAAATAATTTATCACTAAATAATGGGCCTAATCATTGAATCCTTTTCGATTGAAAAATGGTTCCATTCGATCGAAAAATTTTACGTGGGAATCATTGAAACCGTATCAAAAATAAAATTGACGATCACACTGAACTCACCGACTCGAAAAAATACATTTCGCGGCTAATAGATGTCGATAATTGTGAAATTATTGAATCGAAATCTCATTTGGAAGTTCTTATGTATAATAAATAATTACTGATGACGGACTAAATTATGTATTAAATGGGTATTTTAAAAACAAGAGACAAAATCAGACTAACAAAAATAAATTAAAAATGCTTAAAAACGATATAAAGTTGCCCTCTCGAAATAGCGAAAGAATTTTCTCAAAGAGCCTCAGGCGAATTAAATATTTGTTTGGAACACAATAGTTAAAGGTCACATTTGTCGACAAAGGTCGAATAAACAGTTTTACATTCTCACTTTGTGGTAAAGCAGTTTATCGACGGAATCAATTACTGCATGAACATTTATATCGAAAATCTTTATCGTATTGGAATCGAATTCGCTGCGGATTCAATGTTTTTTTGTTCTTAATTAATGATTTTCTTTGCCTTTTTTCGTCGATTTTGTACTGGTCTTTATTATATTTAGTTAAAGTTTTAGTTGTGTTCCCCCCTCCCCCTCTCCCCTTCCCCTCCCCCTTCTGAATTTTTTGTCCAGTGTGTTAGTGGATGTTTTAAGATAATATGAATATCTAAGGGTTTTTTCTGTAATGCAGAATTATCTGGCAACTTTGCACAGCTTGCACAGCTGCTGTTATACCGGCTCATCAACACTTTTCTTTTATGAACTTAGAGATGAGTGAAAATAAAAATCGGGTATTTTATTAAATGTTACAAAAAAAATCAATTTGTATTAAATAAGAATCATAAAAATATATACAAATTATAACTTTAATGACAATGGAGCGATTAATTGAATTTCGCCTCTTCAACTACATTTTCTTCGCTGCAGAATTTGCGCTTTTTGCGCATTAGCCACGCAATGTTTGCGCTCTCTCATATTCGTACTTATCCCTTCTTTATTTGTTTTTAATTTTTTGGTTATGTAATACTTGATTTAGTATTTCTTGTACGGTTGCATCACTTTGGCTTTCAGCCTCTTTACATATGTACAGTATGCAAAATCCGTATTTTTTTGTTTAAGTCGGTTTTCTCGTTCAGCAGTTCCGATGAGTCTGGATGCCTCTTCATTTACATGCTGTCTAAGCCTCATTTCGTGAGTCTTTCAAATATTGGTTATTTCGTTTACAACTGAATTCACACCAAGATCACGGTGAAGGTCAGCAGATCTAATATACCAAGGAGCATTAACTATACTTCTTAGTACTTTATTTTGGAAGGGCTGAAAGACTAGTTGAGCTCCATAGGCCCAAATTGGCTTTAGTACTTGATTATATATGTGTGTGTGATTGGCGTTGCAACCGTTTAGCCGGTTATAGCCGAATCGACGATAGTGCGCCATTTCTCTCTCTCCTTCGCAGTTCGGCGCCCGTTGGAGATCCCAAATGTAACCAGGTCGCTCTCCACCTGGTCCCTCCAACGGAGTGGAGGCCTTCCCCTTCCTCGGCTTCCTCCGGTGGGTACTGCATCGAACACTTTCAGGGCTGGAGTGTTTTCGTCCATTCGGACAACATGACCTAGCCAGCGTAGCCACTGTCTTTTTATTCGCTGTACTATGTCAATGTCGTCATATAACTCTTACAGCTCATCGTTCCATCGTCTGCGGTATTCGCCGTTGCCAATGTTCTGAGGACATTAAATCTTGCGCATAATTTTCCTCTCGAAAACTCCTAGTGTCGTCTCATCTGATGTTGACATCGTCCAAGCTTCTGCACTATAAAGCAGGACGGGAATGATAAGCGCCTTGTAGAGTTTGATTTTGGTTCGTCGAGAGAGGACTTTACTGTTCAATTGCCTACTCAGTCCAAAGTAGCACCTGTTGGCAAGAGTGATTCTGCGCTGGATTTCGAGGCTGACATTGTTCGTGTTGTTGATGCTGGTTCCCAGATATACGAAACTATCTACTACTTCAAAGATATGGCTGTCAACTGTGGCGTGTGAGCCAAGACGCGAGTACGCTGACTGTTTGATTGGTGACAGGAGATATTTCGTCTTGTCCTCATTCACCTCCAGATCCATTCGCTTCGCTTCCTTATCCAGGCGGGAAAAAGCAGAAATAACGGCGCGGTTGTTGCTTCCGATGACATCAATATCATCGGCGTACGCCAGGAGCTCTACACTCTCGTAGAAGATTGTACCTTCTCTAATTAGCTCTGCAGCTCTTATAATTTTTTTCGTCTTTTCACGGGTCTTCTCCAAGATTTGGCGCATGGTGAATATCTGGTCAGTTGTCGATTTTCCAGGTCTAAAGCCACACTGATAAGGTCCAATCAGTTTGTTGATGGTGGGCTTTAGTCTTTCGATGTCTGTTGGCTACCCAGAGGATACTTGGTCTAAGACCGGAAGTCGTGAACTGCTTGAGCCACATGTAAAAGAATCGTTCCTGGCCACTCCCAAGTGAATGACGGTCAGAAACTTTCCTCACTTACGTGAACTTCTACATATGACTCCATCCAATAAATAAATTACAAGAGTATAAAATGTTCGGTACTTGAGTGATTAACCTTAAAGAATATTTTCAATCAATTTCGTGAAATGCCGTACGTTGATTCTTAAGCAAACAATATTAGGTATAACGATTTGCCAATACTTCCAAATGTTTTTTTATTCAACAAACTGCCGGAGTATAAAACGATAAGCTGTGACCAAACTTAACACATCCCTCCATGTTTTATTTTTTTAATACAAACGGAGAACTTATTAATTAGATGGACATTTATCTTCACTTAATTTATGTATTGCATATACGCTTGTTATTGAATCCTGAAAATGCATGTATGTATGTATGTGATTGGCGTTGCAACCGTTTAGCCGGTTATAGCCGAATCGACGATAGTGCGCCATTTCTCTCTCTCCTTCGCAGTTCGGCGCCCGTTGGAGATCCCAAATGTAACCAGGTCGCTCTCCACCTGGTCCCTCCAACGGAGTGGAGGCCTTCCCCTTCCTCGGCTTCCTCCGGTGGGTACTGCATCGAACACTTTCAGGGCTGGAGTGTTTTCGTCCATTCGGACAAAATGACCTAGCCAGCGTAGCCGCTGTCTTTTTATTCGCTGTACTACAGCTCATCGTTCCATCGTCTGCGGTATTCGCCGTTGCCAATGTTCTGAGGACCATAAATCTTGCGCATAATTTTCCTCTCGAAAACTCCTAGTGTCGTCTAATCTGATGTTGACATCGTCCAAGCTTCTGCACTATAAAGCAGGACGGGAATGATAAGCGCCTTGTAGAGTTTGATTTTGGTTCGTCGAGAGAGGACTTTACTGTTCAATTGCCTACTCAGTCCAAAGTAGCACCTGTTGGCAAGAGTGATTCTGCGCTGGATTTCGAGGCTGACATTGTTCGTGTTGTTGATGCTGGTTCCCAGATATACGAAACTATCTACTACTTCAAAGTTATGGCTGTCAACTGTGGCGTGTGAGCCAAGACGCGAGTACGCTGATTGTTTGTTTGGTGACAGGAGATATTTCGTCTTGTCCTCATTCACCTCCTGACCAGTTCAGTTTGTTGACGGTGGGCTCTAGTCTTTCACACAGTACGCTCGATAGAACCTTGTATGCGATATTTAGGAGGCTGATCCCACGGTAATTGGCGCAGATTGTGGGATCTCCCTTTTTATGGATTGGGCAGAGCACACTGAGATTCCAATCGTCAGGCATGCTTTCTTCCGACCATATTCTGCAAAGAAGCTGATGCATGCACCTTATCAGTTCTTCGCCGCCGTATTTGAATAGTTCTGCCTATAATCTATCGGCCCCGCTGCTTTGTTGTTCTTCAAGCGGGTAATTGCTATTCGAATTTCTTCATGGTCGGGTAATGGAACATCTGTTCCATCGTCATCGATTGGGGGATCGGGTTCGCAATCTCCTGGCGTTGTACTCTCACTGCCATTCAGCAGGTCGGAGAAGTGTTCCCTTCATAATCCTAGTATGCCCTGGACATCGGTTACCAGATTACCACCTTGGTCTCTACATGAGGAAAATGCATATTTTGAATAAAAAGACAAAACCAGGAAAAAAAAGTTTATGTTGTTATGTGTTGTACAAAGCAATCGTAAAATATATTTAATGTTAAAGATGTAATAATTAAACTATTTATCTAAAAAGTATCCCCTACAATTATGTTAATATGTTACTAATATTTTTTTTTTCCTTAAAGGTTCTAAATAATATTGTTCACGAAATATCAAAATTAGATGGTATATCCCGAGTTCTATACGACTTAACATCCAAGCCACCAGGTACAACCGAATGGGAGTAAATTTATTTAAATCGCCCGATTCCTATAAAATAGATGGAAATGCTAATTATATATATATTTACCGAATTAAGTTTATATTTTTATTAAATAAATGTATTCTAAATCTAAATAAATTCAGCACAATGAATAGTTTTTTATATTAAATGTTGGTTATTTGGGAGACTTATGTCCCTAAATTAATATGTAAGTAATGATTAATTATTTGTCGTTGTAAAGTCATATCTAATCGAGTTCAGAGATGGTGTTGTACATAAAAAAGATAGTACGTAAAGTTCGTATCATTTTAAATAAAATATTCAGTTTAGGTGGAACTGACGGCGATATTTTTCTATCTTTTCGATACAATTTCCATATTGAATAAGGCATTTTTCCATTACTCAATCTCAGCGTTTTCTTTCCAGCATTTATTCTCTTGCATCGATTGACAGTGGCTGCGTTCATAGGCAAAAAATCAAATAATTTATCACTAAATAATGGGCCTAATCATTGAATCCTTTTCGATTGAAAAATGGTTCCATTCGATCGAAAAATTTTACGTGGGAATCATTGAAACCGTATCAAAAATAAAATTGACGATCACACTGAACTCACCGACTCGAAAAAATACATTTCGCGGCTAATAGATGTCGATAATTGTGAAATTATTGAATCGAAATCTCATTTGGAAGTTCTTATGTATAATAAATAATTACTGATGACGGACTAAATTATGTATTAAATGGGTATTTTAAAAACAAGAGACAAAATCAGACTAACAAAAATAAATTAAAAATGCTTAAAAACGATATAAAGTTGCCCTCTCGAAATAGCGAAAGAATTTTCTCAAAGAGCCTCAGGCGAATTAAATATTTGTTTGGAACACAATAGTTAAAGGTCACATTTGTCGACAAAGGTCGAATAAACAGTTTTACATTCTCACTTTGTGGTAAAGCAGTTTATCGACGGAATCAATTACTGCATGAACATTTATATCGAAAATCTTTATCGTATTGGAATCGAATTCGCTGCGGATTCAATGTTTTTTTGTTCTTAATTAATGATTTTCTTTGCCTTTTTTCGTCGATTTTGTACTGGTCTTTATTATATTTAGTTAAAGTTTTAGTTGTGTTCCCCCCTCCCCCTCTCCCCTTCCCCTCCCCCTTCTGAATTTTTTGTCCAGTGTGTTAGTGGATGTTTTAAGATAATATGAATATCTAAGGGTTTTTTCTGTAATGCAGAATTATCTGGCAACTTTGCACAGCTTGCACAGCTGCTGTTATACCGGCTCATCAATACTTTTCTTTTATGAACTTAGAGATGAGTGAAAATAAAAATCGGGTATTTTATTAAATTTTACAAAAAAAAATTCAATTTGTATTAAATAAGAATCATAAAAATATATACAAATTATAACTTTAATGACAATGGAGCGATTAATTGAATTTCGCCTCTTCAACTACATTTTCTTCGCTGCAGAATTTGCGCTTTTTGCGCATTAGCCACGCAATGTTTGCGCTCTCTCATATTCGTACTTATCCCTTCTTTATTTGTTTTTAATTTTTTGGTTATGTAATACTTGATTTAGTATTTCTTGTACGGTTGCATCACTTTGGCTTTCAGCCTCTTTACATATGTACAGTATGCAAAATCCGTATTTTTTTGTTTAAGTCGGTTTTCTCGTTCAGCAGTTCCGATGAGTCTGGATGCCTCTTCATTTACATGCTGTCTAAGCCTCATTTCGTGAGTCTTTCAAATATTGGTTATTTCGTTTACAACTGAATTCACACCAAGATCACGGTGAAGGTCAGCAGATCTAATATACCAAGGAGCATTAACTATACTTCTTAGTACTTTATTTTGGAAGGGCTGAAAGACTAGTTGAGCTCCATAGGCCCAAATTGGCTTTAGTACTTGATTATATATGTGTGTGTGATTGGCGTTGCAACCGTTTAGCCGGTTATAGCCGAATCGACGATAGTGCGCCATTTCTCTCTCTCCTTCGCAGTCCGGCGCCCGTTGGAGATCCCAAATGTAACCAGGTCGCTCTCCACCTGGTCCCTCCAACGGAGTGGAGGCCTTCCCCTTCCTCGGCTTCCTCCGGTGGGTACTGCATCGAACACTTTCAGGGCTGGAGTGTTTTCGTCCATTCGGACAACATGACCTAGCCAGCGTAGCCACTGTCTTTTTATTCGCTGTACTATGTCAATGTCGTCATATAACTCTTACAGCTCATCGTTCCATCGTCTGCGGTATTCGCCGTTGCCAATGTTCTGAGGACATTAAATCTTGCGCATAATTTTCCTCTCGAAAACTCCTAGTGTCGTCTCATCTGATGTTGACATCGTCCAAGCTTCTGCACTATAAAGCAGGACGGGAATGATAAGCGCCTTGTAGAGTTTGATTTTGGTTCGTCGAGAGAGGACTTTACTGTTCAATTGCCTACTCAGTCCAAAGTAGCACCTGTTGGCAAGAGTGATTCTGCGCTGGATTTCGAGGCTGACATTGTTCGTGTTGTTGATGCTGGTTCCCAGATATACGAAACTATCTACTACTTTAAAGTTATGGCTGTCAACTGTGGCGTGTGAGCCAAGACGCGAGTACGCTGACTGTTTGATTGGTGACAGGAGATATTTCGTCTTGTCCTCATTCACCTCCAGATCCATTCGCTTCGCTTCCTTATCCAGGCGGGAAAAAGCAGAACTAACGGCGCGGTTGTTGCTTCCGATGACATCAATATCATCGTCGTACGCCAGGAGCTCTACACTCTCGTAGAAGATTGTACCTTCTCTAATTAGCTCTGCAGCTCTTATAATTTTTTCCAGCATCAAGTTAAAGAAGTCACACTATAGTGAGTCACCTTATCTGAAAACTCGTTTGGTATCGAACGGCTCGGAGAGGTCCTTCCCAATCATGACGGAGCTTTTGGTGTTGCTCAACGTCAACTTACTCAGCCGTATTAGTTTTGCGGGGATACCAAATTCAGACATCGCGGCGTAAAGGCAGCTCCTTTTCGTGCTGTCGAAACCAGCTTTAAAATCGACAAAAAGGTGGTGTGTGTCGATCGTCTTTTCACGGGTCTTCTCCAAGATTTGGCGCATGGTGAATATCTGGTCAGTTGTCGATTTTCCAGGTCTAAAGCCACACTGATAAGGTCCAATCAGTTTGTTGACGGTGGGCTTTAGTCTTTCGATGTCTGTTGGCTACCCAGAGGATACTTGGTCTAAGACCGGAAGTCGTGAACTGCTTGAGCCACATGTAAAAGAATCGTTCCTGGCCACTCCCAAGTGAATGACAGTCAGAAACTTTCCTCACTTACGTGAACTTCTACATATGACTCCATCCAATAAATAAATTACAAGAGTATAAAATGTTCGGTACTTGAGTGATTAACCTTAAAGAATATTTTCAATCAATTTCGTGAAATGCCGTACGTTGATTCTTAAGCAAACAATATTAGGTATAACGATTTGCCAATACTTCCAAATGTTTTTTTATTCAACAAACTGCCGGAGTATAAAACGATAAGCTGTGACCGAACTTAACGCTTCCCTCCATGTTTTATTTTTTTAATACAAACGGAGAACTTATTAATTAGATGGGCATTTATCTTCACTTAATTTATGTATTGCATATACGCTTGTTATTGAATCCTGAAAATGCATATTTTGAATAAAAAAACAAAACCAGGAAAAAATGTTTATGTTGTTATGTGTTGTACAAAGCAATCGTAAAATATATTTAATGTTAAAGATGTAATAATTAAACAATTTATCTAAAAAGTATCCCCTACAATTATGTTAATATGTTACTAATAAATTTTTTTCTTTAAAGGTTCTAAATAATATTGTTCACGAAATATCAATTAGATGGTATATCCCGAGTTCTATACGACTTAACATCCAAGCCACCAGGTACAACCGAATGGGAATAAATTTATTTAAATCGCCCGATTCCTATAAAATAGATGGAAATGCTAATTATATATATATTTACCGAATTTAGTTTATATTTTTATTAAATAAATGTATTCTAAATCTAAATAAATTCAGCACAATGAATAGTTTTTTATATTAAATGTTGGTTATTTGGGAGACTTATGTCCCTAAATTAATATGTAAGTAATGATTAATTATTTGTGGTTGTAAAGTCATATCTAATCGAGTTCAGAGATGGTGTTGTACATAAAAAAGATAGTACGTAATGTTCGTATCATTTTAAATAATATATTCAGTTTAGGTGGAACTGACGGCGATATTTTTCTATCTTTCCGATACAATTTCCATATTGAATAAGGCATTTTCCCATTACTCAATTTCAGCGTTTTCTTTCCAGCATTTATTCTCTTGCATCGATTGACGGACTAAATTATGCATTAAATGGGTATTTTAAAAACAAGAGACAAAATCAGACTAACAAAAATAAATTAAAAATGCTTAAAAACGATATAAAGTTGCCCTCTCGAAATAGCGAAAGAATTTTCTCAAAGAGTCTCGGATTAAATATTTGTTTGGAACACAATAGTTAAAGGTCACATTTGTCGACAAAGGTCGAATAAACAGTTTTACGTTCTCACTTTGTGGTAAAGCAGTTTATCGACGGAATCAATGACTGCATGAACATTTATATCGAAAATCTTTATCGTATTGGAATCGAATTCGCTGCTGATTCAATGTTTTTTTGTTTTTAATTAATGATTTTCTTTGCCTTTTTTCGTCGATTTTGTACTGGTCTTTATTATATTTAGTTAAAGTTTTAGTTGTGTTCCCCCCTCCCCCTCTCCCCTCCCCCTCTCCCCTTCCCCTCTCCCCTTCTGAATTTTTTGTCCAGTGTGTTAGTGGATGTTTTAAGATAATATGAATATCTAAGGGTTTTTTCTGTATTGCAGAATTTTCTGGCAACTTTGCACAGCTTGCACAGCTGCTGTTATACCGGCTCATCAATACTTTTCTTTTATGAACTTAGAGATGAGTGAAAATAAAAATCGGGTATTTTATTAAATTTTACAAAAAAAAATTCAATTTGTATTAAATAAGAATCATAAAAATATATACAAATTATAACTTTAATGACAATGGAGCGATTAATTGAATTTCGCCTCTTCAACTACATTTTCTTCGCTGCAGAATTTGCGCTTTTTGCGCATTAGCCACGCAATGTTTGCGCTCTCTCATATTCGTACTTATCCCTTCTTTATTTGTTTTTAATTTTTTGGTTATGTAATACTTGATTTAGTATTTCTTGTACGGTTGCATCACTTTGGCTTTCAGCCTCTTTACATATGTACAGTATGCAAAATCCGTATTTTTTTGTTTAAGTCGGTTTTCTCGTTCAGCAGTTCCGATGAGTCTGGATGCCTCTTCATTTACATGCTGTCTAAGCCTCATTTCGTGAGTCTTTCAAATATTGGTTATTTCGTTTACAACTGAATTCACACCAAGATCACGGTGAAGGTCAGCAGATCTAATATACCAAGGAGCATTAACTATACTTCTTAGTACTTTATTTTGGAAGGGCTGAAAGACTAGTTGAGCTCCATAGGCCCAAATTGGCTTTAGTACTTGATTATATATGTGTGAGTGATTGGCGTTGCAACCGTTTAGCCGGTTATAGCCGAATCGACGATAGTGCGCCATTTCTCTCTCTCCTTCGCAGTTCGGCGCCCGTTGGAGATCCCAAATGTAACCAGGTCGCTCTCCACCTGGTCCCTCCAACGGAGTGGAGGCCTTCCCCTTCCTCGGCTTCCTCCGGTGGGTACTGCATCGAACACTTTCAGGGCTGGAGTGTTTTCGTCCATTCGGACAACATGACCTAGCCAGCGTAGCCGCTGTCTTTTTATTCGCTGTACTATGTCAATGTCGTAATATAGCTCGTACAACTCATCGTTCCATCGTCTGCGGTATTCGCCGTTGCCAATGTTCTGAGGACATTAAATCTTGCGCATAATTTTCCTCTCGAAAACTCCTAGTGTCGTCTCATCTGATGTTGACATCGTCCAAGCTTCTGCACTATAAAGCAGGACGGGAATGATAAGCGCCTTGTAGAGTTTGATTTTGGTTCGTCGAGAGAGGACTTTACTGTTCAATTGCCTACTCAGTCCAAAGTAGCACCTGTTGGCAAGAGTGATTCTGCGCTGGATTTCGAGGCTGACATTGTTCGTGTTGTTGATGCTGGTTCCCAGATATACGAAACTATCTACTACTTCAAAGTTATGGCTGTCAACTGTGGCGTGGGAGCCAAGACGCGAGTACGCTGACTGTTTGATTGGTGACAGGAGATATTTCGTCTTGTCCTCATTCACCTCCAGATCCATTCGCTTCGCTTCCTTATCCAGGCGGGAAAAAGCAGAACTAACGGCGCGGTTGTTGCTTCCGATGACATCAATATCATCGGCGTACGCCAGGAGCTCTACACTCTTGTAGAAGATTGTACCTTCTCTAATTAGCTCTGCAGCTCTTATAATTTTTTCCAGCATCAGGTTAAAGAAGTCGCACGATAGTGAGTCACCTTGTCTGAAACCTCGTTTGGTATCGAACGGCTCGGAGAGGTCCTTCCCAATCATGACGGAGCTTTTGGTGTTGCTCAACGTCAATTTACACAGCCGTATTAGTTTTGCGGGCATACCAAATTCAGACATCGCGGCGTAAAGGCAACTCCTTTTCGTGCTGTCGAAAGCAGCTTTAAAATCGACAAAAAGGTGGTGTGCGTCGATCCTCTTTTCACGGGTCTTCTCCAAAATTTGGCGCATGGTGAATATCTGGTCAGTTGTCGATTTTCCAGGTCTAAAGCCACACTGATAAGGTCCAATCAGTTTGTTGACGGTGGGCTCTAGTCTTTCACACAGTACGCTCGATAGAACCTTGTATGCGATATTTAGGAGGCTGATCCCCCGGTAATTGGCGCAGATTGTGGAATCTCCCTTTTTATGGATTGGGCGGAGCACACTGAGATTCCAATCGTCAGGCATGCTTTCTTCCGACCATATTCTGCAAAGAAGATGATGCATGCACCTTATCAGTTCTTCGCCGCCGTATTTTAATAGTTCTGCCGGTAATCTATCGGCCCCCGCTGCTTTGTTGTTCTTCAAGCGGGTAATTGCTATTCGAATTTCTTCATGGTCGGGTAATGGAACATCTGCTCCATCGTCATCGATTGGGGGATCAAATCGCCATCTCCTGGTGTTGTACTCTCACTGCCATTCAGCAGGTCGGAGAAGTGTTCCCTCCATAATCCCAGTATGCCCTGGACATCGGTTACCAGATTACCACCTTGGTCTCTACATGAGGATGCTTCGGTCTTGAAACCTTCGTTAAGTCGCTTCATTTTTTCATAAAATTTTCGAGCATTCCCTCTGTCTGCCAGCTTCTCAAGCTCATCGTACTCACGCATTTCGGCCTCTTTCTTTTTTTGTCTGCAGATGCGTCTCGCTTCCCTCTTCAATTCTCGATATCTATCCCACCCCGAACGTGTTGTGGTCGTTTGCAACATTGCGAGGTAGGCAGTCTGTTTTCCCTCCGCTGCGAGACGGCAATCCTCACGTACCAGCTTGTTTTTTGTCGTTGCAGAAATCCAATTGTTTCGGCTGCAGCGGTACGCAATGAGTTTTAGATGCCGTTCCACAGTTCCCTTATACCGAGATGCTGATGAGTGCTCTCAGAGAGCAGGAGTGCAAGTCGAGTAGAGTGTTTCGAGGCTGTCTGTTGTGATTGCAGCTTTTCGACGTCGAACCTTCCTTGTGTTTGTTAACGGGCGATTTTTGCTGCTCAGAGGCGAATGCGTATCTTCGCTGCAACCAGATAATGGTCCGAGTCTATATTTGGTCCTCGGAGCGTACGTACGTCAAAGACATATCTTACGTCTATCACAACGTGATCGATTTGGTTACGCGTGTTTCGCTCAGGAGACAGCCAAGTAGCTTGATGTATTTTCTTATGCTGGAATCTGGTACTACAGACGATCATATTTCGGGCCCCAGCGAAGTCGATCAGCCTCAGACTGTTTGGCGATGTTTCGTCATGGAGGCTGAATTTTCCGACTGTTATGCCAAAGACACCTTCTTTACCCACCCTGGCGTTAAAATATGGCGAATGTTGAAGAACCTCGCTTTGATGCGGATTGTGGCAAGACGTTCATCCACCGAGGTGAATGCCAGGACTCTGCGACGGAGTAGATCTCCCACCTCAAATCCAACACCAAATTTGCGATCCTTTATATGGCAGCTGTAGTAGATGTCACAAGGACCCACCTTCTTCCGTCCTTGTCCCGTCCATCGCACTTCTGGGATGGCGGTGATGTCAGCCTTTAGTCGTATGAGGACATCAACCAGCTGGGCAGAGGCACCTTCCAAATTAAGGGTCCGGACATTCCAAGTGCATGCCCTTAAATCATTATCCTTAAAACGTTTGCAGGGGTCGTCCTCCAAAGGGGGTGTCTCATCCGAGGCTTTCTTCGATTTTTCATTGGTACTTCGTTTTGATGTGGTGGGTCCCGCCGGGCGGGCTTGTTTTCAAACGGATGTTTGTTAGCTACCCCGAGGATACTTGGTCTAAAACCGGAAGTCGTGAGCTGCTTGAACCATGTGGAGAAGAATCGTTTCTGGCCACTCCCAAGTGAATGACAATCAAAAACTTTCCTCACTTGCGTGAACTTCTACACATGATCCC
This sequence comes from Zeugodacus cucurbitae, assembly GCF_028554725.1. Lineage (NCBI taxonomy): Eukaryota > Metazoa > Arthropoda > Insecta > Diptera > Tephritidae > Zeugodacus > Zeugodacus cucurbitae. The sequence goes on from NC_071668.1 coordinate 34,375,880, forward strand.
ATCCTCCCTGATTAGGATATATACAGAATATATAAACAGCGTGTTTTCGATTGGATTGGATCTCCTACCGACCAGATTGTAAAACTTAGCAAATGTTAGTTCAAGATCACCCCTTTTTTCTTGGCATGCTCTTTCCAGCGAAGCTTAGCATCTAGGGTGATTCCTAGGTACTTAGCATTATGTGGTATAGGAGTACCATTTATATAAATGGGATGGTATGATGTTTTTTAAAGTAAAGTCTACGTGAATCGTTTAATTTTAAACCCAAGAGCGTTTTTGAGCCTTGCGTTCCTGATAAGACTTTTAATTTCTTTACTAGTAACTGGAGAAATGCTGAAGGGATCCAACCAACTATATTCACTGTTTAGCTCATGTCCATCGTTAGCTGTAAATGTACACCCTACTTTTTCAGCGAAAATAAAAAATTTCAAACTAATTTTGAAAACAAAAACTAGATTTGAATGAAAAATTTCTGCAGAATGCCAAATGCATTGATTTTTATATAAAAGTAAATAATATTCCCACAAAAACTGAAATTATAGCATAAACATACGCAAAATCCGTATTCGTACACCCCTAACTGATACCTATAATCAGTAGCATAAATTAAAATTAGTACTTAGTTTTTCGACCTCCCAATCCAATGTTATCTGCACTTTGATCAAAATTGTTTTCTTAAAATATTATGTATGTATTGCAATTCATTATTCCGGTGATTGGGAAAAGTTTTGCTACTCCAACTGCCGGAAAAAAAAACATGCCGGAAAGTCCACCGTGCTAAATGTGGGCAGAAGGTTTAAGTAATGAAGACGTTTATTTTTATCGTGCTATAATTTTACCCTTCTATCAGTATATTTAATATTAATAAATTTCTCTCCGGAATCGAAAATCTTCATTTTTGTACATTCTGGTAAATTTTAAACGTTTCATTCTCTTGCCCACCACAGTTAGCGGTGTATGTATACGGATTTTGCGAGTATTTATGCTATAATTTCAGGTTTTGTGGAAATATTATTTACTTTTATATAAAAATCAATACATTGGGCATTTGCACTAATTTTTCATTCCAATCTAGTTTTTGTTTTCAAAATTTGGTTTGAAAATTTATATTTTCGCTGAAAAAGTAGGGTGTACAAATATGGTTTTTGCATACTGTACATCCGTAAGCAAACTGTGTGTTATTTTGCTCACATTTTTCCAGACGTAACCACCTTTTGCCGGTGGACCTTCACTGATAAGCATTCGGCAAGATCTATGTTATTAAAAAACCATAAATTCTTACATATTTAGTTAACCATTTTGACCAATAGGATTGCTTTTCCTTCAGCGCATATCAATTCTATCAAATATAAATAATATAATATAATATAATATAATATAATCAGGGAATTAAATATCAATTACTAGCAGGCCGCTCCTGCTTCGCACGGGTTTGAAATTAGTTTTCTACATTGCTGTGAACGTAAGAAAACGATGCATTCCCCGAACGTGGGAGGATGCCCAAGGATTATAACAAGCATTGATGCTAGGCAAATATTGAAGAGACTCACTAAAACGGACAATAAAAAACCGAAGGATGCTTCAAACGCCATAAAAAACTTGCCAACGAATTGACCGTTCTGACTGCTCTTCTAAAAATTGGTTTTGGGGCAGCCGTTAAACAGAAGAAAATTGCTCTATCTAATCAAAATATTAAGGCGCGTCTAAAGTTTATTTAGAAACATAAAAATGCGTTCGGGAAAGTCTGGAAAAAAGTTATCTGTTCGGATGAAATAAATAAGAAATCAAAATTAATCGTTTCCAATGGGATGATAAACCATACTACTGAAGTTCCCTTTCTACGACATCATGTGTGATAGATTGCATAACATGATGAAAGCAGTATCATGGTATGGGGGTGTTTCACTTGATGGAACATTGGTCTCTGGAATTATGAAAAAAGAAAACACTTGGCTATTTTACTGTCAAATTTATCAGATTTTATGGACAATTGTCTTATCCGTTGGCTATTTTACTGTCAAATTTATCAGATTTTATGGACAATTGTCTTATCCGTAGGAAGAGATCAGTTTCCAAAAGGATTCCGATTCGAAGGACACTGCCAGAATTGGTACTGGCTGATTCCCATATCAACGATTTAAACTCACCCAATGTTCAGCTTAAAATCCTGACCCTAATCCGATTGAGAATTTGTGGGCTATTGTAAAGAGGAGACTGTGCAATTACCGAACAGATCCGAGCAATATTGAGGAGCTATGTAGCAGATTACCAGCCGAGTAGAGAAACATACCAAAGGAAATCTAAGAAAATTTAGTTACAAATATGTGTAGACGTCTAGAAAATTTAATTACAAGCAAATGCCTTTAGACCAAATATTGGAAAAATCAATTTGAAGCCATTTGCTCTTTACGAGCAAAACTGTACTGAATGAGTTTGTTTTAGTTTTTGTTGTATTTCACTTTTGTGTTAGTTAATGAATTAGAATTTTGATTGTTATTTTATTATGCAATAACCAATAAACTTATCCTGAAAATCTTTTAATACTTGAGCTGTTGTTAAAAAATTTTCAGCACTTCAAATGCAAAAGTGACGAGCATACGAACGGGTTTGCTCGCCACTGTATATATACTACTATTATAAAGAGGAAAGATTTGTATGTATGTTTGTAACTAATAAACTCAAAAACTACTGTGCAGATTTCAAAAATTCTTTCACCATTTGAAAGATACATTTGAAAGCGCCTGCAGTGAAACAAAATTTCAAAACCTCCCAAGTACGCACTTGAGAGTCGAGTACGGAGCGTATGCAGCGGCTTGAAGAACAAACCATTAGAAATATAAAAGATCACACCAGGGCGTTGAACTCTGAGCGTTCCCAATGCCTTCATAATCAGAGAGAAGGACAATGGACACCAAAGACTAGAGGACGTAATCAAGTTTTAGCTCATTACAAATAAAATATAATTTCATGTTCGAATTTTTCTCATTTTACTTTTTTTAAATGAACCCATGCAAGAAACGATTGAGTACCTACATATGTATGAGAGAGTGTGTATAAGTGTGTAAAAACTTATAACTTTTGAAATGTTTGTTTAACTGACCAACAATTTTAGTTCTCGCAAAAACATTTTTTGCCCCATAAAAACAACATTTGGTCCAACTTCGAATCAAAATTTTAAAATTTTGTATAGAAACATTGAATCCTATGTTTATTCCAGCGGAAATTAACTAAAAATTACAGCTAACCCACGCTAAATAGTTGTAGTTTTAAAATATTAAATCGTGAAAAGTATCAAATCAATTATTTCAAGGTTTTATGACATCAAATCTGGCAACACGTCAAACTGTGAAGTTTAATTTTTTCTCGGTTCTTGAATTTGTGCTTAAATTTATTAATATAATTAAAGAAAGTTTACTTTTAATAAGTGTAATCTAAAGCTAAGTATTTGTGCTAATTTGCTTTTGTGTTACATTTAAATTTTAATTGTATTTTAACTATTTTCTTAAATTCTGGTGCCGAGTCTTTTAAATCATTTGTTGTTGTTATCAATTATCAATTTTATTTCCTACTTTGCAATTGTTTGTGCGATTGCATATTGTTTTTGTTTTAATTTGCTCTTTTTCTTTTGATTCGTCTTTTTTTTCTTTCATTTTTGCTCACAGCTGTTTGCGTGTTATTTTTAAGTGGCTCAGTGCTTCTCAAACTGCTCACTATTATATTGGTTGTGATCTCGGCTAATTCAGTATAACTATTATTGTTTTTCTATTTACTATTATATCATATTTTAATTTTTATTATTATTTACTATTTTGTTTTTTTCTTCAATTTAAATTTTTTTTTTTCATAATGACTTGCAATTTTCCGAATTGTACTATTAAAGGCGATTCTGATCGTTTTGTTTCTTGTTGGCTTTGTGACGGGCTTGCCCATCTTAAATGTGCTGGATTGACAGGTAGAATCTTAGATTCTATTCTCGATGGAAAGGGTCTGCGCTGGTCGTGCTTAAAGTGTAGACCGACAGATATTGAATTATTTAAAGTTTTTAAACAGGCGCGCAATAATTTTAAAGAAGTCGGTCGAGAACTTCAAAACCTTACAGAAAAATTTAAGCATTATGAAGTGTTGTTTCAATCATTTAAATGCCTAAATGATCAAGATGATAATGCTAAGCCTTCATCAAAACGTAAACGTCCGTTTAATGAAGAACCTGCCACTTTGTCCGTAAAAAGTATGTCGCCGGTGAAATTAGACCTTATTAATCTCTCATCTCCTTGCCCTCAAGGAGAGAAGCCTTCCTCTTCAAAAGTGCTTAATCCTCCGAAAACAATTAACGATAACCTTAAGCGGAAAACTATTCAGGATCCGCCTCCTATTAACTCTGAGTTTGTGGCAAAAAATTTGGTAGTAATACCTCAACGAAAATCAATTTTCGTTTCGAGTTTTACATCTTGTCGAAATTAAAAATTAACGATATTGATATTGATGTCAGAAAATTTAACTTTAAATATGAAAGAAACATATCTTCTTTCAAGATTGGCGTTTCAGCTGTTAATTTTCAATTGCTACTTGATGAATCATTTTGGCCACCTGGTGCTTTCGTGCGCGAATTCGAGCAAAAGCAACAAAAACAAACTGTAATTGCTCATATTCCAAAAAATGCCGCGGATTCAAAAAACTAATTATAAAAAATTCATTACAAATTCACTATCAAAATGTAAGGGGTTTAAATACAAAATTAAAAGAATTGTATTTGAACAGCACTAATTGTAATTTTAAAGTCATCGCTTTTACTGAAACTTGGCTTAAACCTCATATCTTTGATAACGAAATATTAAATAGTGAATTTCAAATCTTTAGATGCGATCGACTGAACAGAGTCGGGGGGGGGGGGGGGGGGTGTACTATTTGCTGTGCATTCTTCAATTCCATCTGAAGAAGTAGAAGTTCCTCATGCGGACTTTATTGAATTTAAGTGCATACGAATTTGTATTAATAAATGTTCTATTTATCTAACTTTATCTTATATTCCGCCTCAATCGGACTTATCTGTATATACGCAGCATGCTTCTTTAATAAGTAATGTTTTTTCAATTGCTAAGAATACTGATTACATAATTGTTCTAGGCGATTTCAATTTACCGTGTGTATCTTGGGAATCTGTTGACGATTGCATTACCCCTTTTTGCACTCGTTTAAGCTTTAATGAGTTTTTGGAAGAAATGTCTGGGATGGGTCTTAACCAAATTAACTTAATTCCGAACAAGTTTGGTAAATTCTTAGATTTGGTCTATGTTGATAATACTTCAACAGTTTCTGTGGTCCGATCTGATCCTTTAGTTTTGCCAGAGGACTCTTATCACCCTGCCTTGGAAATTAATATCGAAATCATAGACGAATTACTTGTATGCAACAAGCAGGACCTTGGTTCAACTTTGCGAAAGCTAACTTCAAAAAGATTAATTGTGAACTTTCTAAATTGACTTGGCCTGATTATAGTGGTAATATTGAATTAAATGTATCACATTTTAATGAAACAATTTTTAATATTTTTGAAAGATTTGTTCCGAAATGTTTTATTATCAAAAGAAAAAGTTCAAATTTGTGGTATTCGAATGAGCTATGTAAATTAAAAAATAAAAAAGCTCGTGCTTTTAAACTTTATAAAAGAACTGGAGCTCTTGTTGACTATTTAAAATATTCTAAATTGCGTCGTCAGTTTGAGGAACTTAACAAAAAATGTTATAAAAACTACATAATCAAAGTAAAAAATAATATTATTCGTAATCCGAAATTGTTTTATGGTTTCGTTAACTCCAAACGCAGGATTTCAAATTTTCCGTCCGCGATGAAATATAAATCAACAATGTCATGTGACATTTATATTATTTCTAATATGTTTGCAGAATTCTTCAAATCCAATTATTGTTCAAACTACCCTATGAATGTGCCATATCATCAAGTGTTATGTCCGAGTACTGTAATTAATACACCAATTATTTCTGAAACAGATGTCTTAAATTATTTAGTTACGTTAAAAAATTCGTTTAAATATGGCCCTGATATGATTCCCTCAAGCTTTCTTAAAAATTGCGCAAAATATATCTATCTGCCCTTAGCTAAGCTTTTTAACCTATCTCTTAAACAAGGTATTTTTCCGTCAATGTGGAAAAACTCTTTTATATTACCTTTGCATAAAAGTGGAGTTAGATCATCTGTTGAGAACTATAGGGGGATAGCTAAAATGTCAGCTATACCCAAACTTTTTGAAGCTATTGTCACTGACCAAATAACTTTCTTAATCTCTCCTTTAATTTCATTCTCTCAGCATGGATTTTGTAAAGGGAAATCTACAGTAACTAACTTGCTTGAATTTGTAAACCATGTGTCAATGGGTTTTAGGGATAATAAGAATACTGATGTTATATATACAGACTTTAGTAAAGCATTCGATAGAGTAAACCACTCAATTCTTTTGCAAAAACTGAATCTTCTTGGTTTTCAACCAAGACTTCTTGAATGGGTATCCTCATATCTTACTAACAGAAAACAACAAGTTTTATTTAATAATACATTATCTGATTCAATTAGTGTCACTTCAGGGGTTCCACAGGGTAGTCATCTCGGCCCGATTCTGTTCTTGTTGTTCATCAATGATATACCTTCAGTAATTAAGTTTTCAGAAATTTTATTATATGCGGATGATGTAAAACTTTTTAAATCATATACTTCTCATAACGAAAGGACTGAGTTGCAATCGGATTTAAATAATTTAGTTACTTGGTGTCATAATAATGATATGCCACTGAATCTTAAAAAATGTAAAACGATGTGCTTTTCCCGTAGAACTGTTGATCTTTCCCCCTATGTAATAAATAACTTCAGTTTAGAGCAAGTTTTTAGCTTTGTTGATTTAGGAGTTTATATGGACCCTAAACTAAATTTTAATTCTCATGTAAATTCAATTGTCTTAAAAGCTAAAGGTGCTCTTAGCTTTGTTAAACGTTGGTCTAAAGAATTTAGTGATCCGTATATTACTAAAATTCTTTTTACAACATTGGTAAGGCCTATATTGGAGTATGGTTCTGTGGTATGGAATCCTAGCTATCAATCCCATTCTGATAAGCTTGAGTCCGTTCAAAAACAATTTTTACTTTTTGCTTTAGGCCACTTACATTGGGATTCAAGATTGAATCTCCCCCGTATACTAGTCGTTTAAAACTTATAAATCTTCCCACACTCACTAGTCGCAGAGAAATGCTAGGTATAATTTTTCTAGTAAAACTTCTGAATGGTTTAGTTTGTAGTTCATTCTTTTTGTCTGATATTAAGTTTAATGTCCCATTGCGTTCATCCAGGCAGTTTAGACCATTATTTCTAAAATCTTCTAGAACAAATTTTGAGTTAAATGAACCATTCTGCCGAATATGTCATGATTTTAATTCGCATTCCAGCACATTTGATCCATCTGACTCAATATTTAGCATCAAAAAAACTATTTTGTCTTCTCTTAATAAATAATATTCAGAAATTTTTAACTTTTTGTTTTTATAAATTTTTAAATCTCAGCTGTTGAAATGTTTCTTTCTGTAGCTGAGCAGTTTGAGAACCGGACGCTTAAAAATCTCTTGCCTTTCTAGACTCGGCAAATTCCGCTCGTATGCGGACTGCGCCCCACGCGTCGGTTGGGCGGGAGGAGGGTAATCGTTTGGGTTAATAAATCAAATAAAAATCCTTCTTATTTCATGCAACGAGTGCAACGAGCAAAACTGTACTGAATAAGTTTGTTTTAGATATAGTAGGACAATTTTTTAATTTTAGTTACCGAAAAGTTATGTTTATTAGAATTGTATTGTACATTAAATAAAGAACTAGCACTCCAAATTTGGTAAGGTTTGACACAACCATTAAAAAGTTAAAGTACTGGAAGTGCAGAAGTGGCAAACATCCGAACGGTTTTGCTCGCCACTTGCACAACCTTTTTTTATTTTTTGGCAACTAATCAATTGATTATAGGTTTCTTCGTTTTGTTTTGCTCTCAATATTCGCCCACCTGTGAGCTTTCAAACTGAACATATATTTCAGTTAGTGCACTATTATTTTCGCGCACTGCGAACCAGTACCAACAAAAAAAATTTTGGCGGTTGAAAATAATGTGTTTATTGATCGCTTACAATTTAAGTACGAGTAATGCCAAAAAATTCTAAAATAATTAATAACTTTTTCCTGGTAAATTGGTGACACTGATCAACGTAAACAGCCATTTTCAGAATGCTCTACTAATGCGTATTGTCTTAGGACAGACATATGGTTTCCGTACTACGATGTGTACGACAATAAAAGCTCAAGAAACCATGTACCAGCATAGTGACACACATGTAGTATTGTACTATGTTTGCAGCCATCAGCTGATACAAATAAATTCAAGCAATATAATTATGAATAGCAGGCAGGAAAATTGATCCTGACTTATGTGCTGAACACATAGAAGACGACAAGTGACGAGCGACATCTGTCAAATATTAAAATACACGCGTTCTTATGGGCACAGATTTTTTAACAACAGCACGACTATGCGACAACAGGCTTGTAGTTGTCGTTGTCGCTAAATTAAAAATGTTTCTAATTTTGGCGACGACAATGGGCAGCTGTAGAGTTGCCACTAATATGTGAAATGTAAAATTATTAAAAGATATGACAAATATGACGTTATTTTGCCAGCAGAAACGTAAAATAGCTTTGATATATCATTTATAATAACAATCGATTATTTAAAACAAATAAATCGACAATTTTTACATTTTTTGCACAAATAGTTTTACTTTAAACTAAATATGTAAATTTTATTCAAATGAAAGGTTTTAGTACGGCAACAATGAAATTGCTGTTTGATATGTCGCTGCCGTCTTCAAAATGTTCAAGACACTGGCTCAAAGCGACATTTGTGATCAGCCATCGCTACGTCGTTTCGTGTCGTCGTCTTTGTGCTCAGCACTTTAGTCATAACTTCAAGCAATCTTAAAATATTATTGTCCATTAATATGGTCGTCTGTAGTACCAGATTCCAGCATAAGAAAATACATCAAGCTACTTGGCTGTCTCCTGATCGAAACACGCGGAACCAAATCGATCACGTTGTAATAGACGGAAGACATGTCTCCTGTGTTTTAGACGTGCGTACGCTCCGAGGACCAAATATAGACTCGGACCATTATCTGGTCGCAGCGAAGATACGCACCCGCCTCTGTGCAGCAAAGAATACCCGTCAACAAACACAAGGAAGGTTCGACGTCGAAAAGCTGCAATCGCAACAGACAGCCACGAAATACTCTACTCGACTTGCACTCCTGCTTTCTGAGAGCACTCATCAGCATCTCGGTATAAGAGAACTGTGGAACGGCATCTCAAACTCACTGCGTACCGCTGCAGCCGAAACAATTGGTTTTCGGCAACGACAAAAAACAAGCTGGTACGATGAGGAGTGCCGTCTCGCAGCGGAGAGAAAACAGACTGCCTACCTCGCAACATTGCAAACGACCACAACACGTGCGGGATGGGATAGATACCGAGAGCTGAAGAGGGAAGCGAGACGCATTTGCAGACAAAAAAAGAAAGAGGCCGAAATGCGTGAGTACGAAGAGCTTGAGAAGCTGGCAGACAGAGGGAATGCTCGAAAATTTTATGAAAAAATGAAGCCACTTAACGAAGGTTTCAAGACCGGAGCATCCTCATGTAGAGACCAAGGTGGTAATCTGGTAACCGATGTCCAGGGCATACTGGGATTATGGAGGGAACACTTCTCCGACCTGCTGAATGGCAGTGAGAGTACAACACCAGGAGATGGCGAACCCGATCCCCCAATCGATGACGATGGAACAGATGTTCCATTACCCGACCATGAAGAAATTCGAATAGCAATTACCCGCTTGAAGAACAACAAAGCAGCGGGGGCCGATAGATTACCGGCAGAACTATTCAAATACGGCGGCGAAGAACTGATAAGGTGCATGCATCAGCTTCTTTGCAGAATATGGTCGGAAGAAAGCATGTCTGACGATTGGAATCTCAGTGTGCTCTGCCCAATCCATAAAAAGGGAGATCCCACAATCTGCGCCAATTACCGTGGGATCAGCCTCCTAAATATCGCATACAAGGTTCTATCGAGCGTATTGTGTGAAAGACTAAAGCCCACCGTCAACAAACTGATTGGACCTTATCAGTGTGGCTTTAGACCTGGAAAATCGACAAGAGACCAGATATTCACCATGCGCCAAATCTTGGAAAAGACCCGAGAAAAGAGGATCGACACACACCACCTTTTTGTCGATTTTAAAGCTGCTTTCGACAGCACGAAAAGGAGTTGCCTTTACGCCGCGATGTCTGAATTTGGTATCCCCGCAAAACTAATACGGCTGTAAAAATAGACGTTGAGCAACACCAAAAGCTCCGTCATGATTGGGAAGGACCTCTCCGAGCCGTTCGATACCAAACGAGGTTTCAGACAAGGTGACTCACTATCGTGCGACTTCTTTAACCTGATGCTGGAAAAAATTATAAGAGCTGCAGAGCTAAACCGAGAAGGTACAATCTTCTACAAGAGTGTACAGCTTCTGGCGTACGCCGATGATATTGATATCATCGGAAGCAACAACCGCGCCGTTTGTTCTGCTTTTTCCCGCATGGATAAGGAGGCGAAGCGAATGGGTCTGGAGGTGAATGAGGACAAGACGAAATATCTCCTGTCATCAAACAAACAGTCGGCGCATTCGCGTCTTGGCTCCCACGTCACTGTTGACAGTCATAACTTCGAGGTCGTAGATAATTTCGTATACCTGGGAACCAGCATCAACAACACGAACAATGTCAGCCTCGAAATCCAGCGCAGAATAACTCTTGCCAACAGGTGCTACTTTGGACTGAGTAGGCAATTGAACAGTAAAGTCCTCTCTCGACGAACCAAAATCAAGCTCTACAAGTCACTTATCATTCCCGTCCTGCTTTACGGTGCAGAAGCTTGGACGATGTCAACATCAGATGAGACGACACTAGGAGTTTTCGAGAGGAAAATTTTGCGCAAGATTTATGGTCCTCAGAACATTGGCAACGGCGAATACCGCAGACGATGGAACGATGAGCTGTACGAGTTATACGACGACATTGACATAGTTCAGCGAATAAAAAGACAGCGGCAACGCTGGCTAGGTCATGTTGTCCGAATGGACGAAAACACTCCAGCCCTGAAAGTGTTCGATGCAGTACCCGCCGGAGGAAGCCGAGGAAGGGGAAGGCCTCCACTCCGTTGGAGGGACCAGGTGGAGAGCGACCTGGTTACACTTGGGATCTCCAACTGGCGCCGAACTGCAAAGGAGAGAGACAGGTGGCGCACTATCGTCGATTCGGCTATAACCGGCTAAACGGTTGCAACGCCAATCACATACATACATTATAATTATTACTTCTCAACATATCTTTCACATCTTTTTTTCAAATATTGTTTTTTGATTTCAGTTTATTTTGAATTTAATTTAATTCTGAAGCATACTACAGTATGACTACATGTCTGTCTCAAGTATAAGACTCAACCAAAAAAACAACAGGTGGGGAATCTTTGACTCTCTGTTTAGATGACTACTGCAATATTTATCCGAGCTACGCTTTTTTGACTAAAAGTAAAAGGGAGTGTTACCCCAGTGGCAATTAATGTACAATCTAAAATTAGTTCAGCTGTGGCAACGAAAGGAACATTTATACGAATAAGGATTTTCAACATTCCATGCTTCGAGTTCGTGGAGAAAGTAAAGAAATGTTTGATGAAAAAAATCCAAATTGTACTAAGAAAACAAATGGGTATCTTGGCGGACTTTCCAATGACAGGTTCATTGAACACAAACTGTGGTAATAATGCTCGAACGTTTTTTCAATATGGTGCAGATTATATTGAAAATATTTCGTTCCCTATAGTAATGGTACATGAAGCTGCGCTTGAAGCAAGACCAAAGACTTACGCAATTATAGGCTGAACCACACTCGGAAAACCTCGAGATTGCACACCATGGAATACTAAGTGCACGGTTTTTGGTTCCGTCGGACCCTCTAACATCAAAAACTAAAAGTACGTCCAAAGACTCTAAAAACACATCAACGTATGTATATGATGAGGTCAAACAAGTTCTTTTACACGTGAATGAGTGACTGAATAGCCCTATTTCCGAAAGCTCAGACTCATAGTAATTTTCTAAGCCTTCTTGAATAGCACAAAAAATGTGAAGAAAGAAGATTTGATATAAAGTTTATGTATGTTATAAAACGAACGAAGAATTACATCTAACAATTGTTACTTTCTTATATTTTTATAAACGCAATATGTTGCAAAGAGAGATAGTTTTGTTCACAAACGGTTATATGTAACACCCAAAACTAAATGAGTTAGATATAAAGATTACTTTGGTATGATCAGGTTGACGAGTGAATTTCAAATCCGGTTGTCTGTCTGTCCGTCCGTCCGTCTGTGCACGGGCTGATTGCCATTCACTTGGGAGTGGCCAGGAACGATTCTTTGGCATATAACTCAAGCAGCTCACGACTTCCGGTTTTAGACCAAGTATCCCCTAGGTAGCCAGCAGACATCCGTTTGGAGGCATGAACCTGGAATGTCCGGACCCTTAATTGGGAAGGTGCCTCTGCCCAGCTGGTTGATGTCCTCATACAACTAAAGGCTGACATCACTGCCATCCAAGAAGTTCGATGGACGGGACAAGGACGGAAGAAGGTGGGGCCTTGTGTGGCATCTACTACAGCGGCCATATAAAGGAGCGCAAATATGGTGTTGGATTTGTGGTGGAAAGGAAACTGCGTCGCCAAAGCAAAGTTTTGAATATATCGCTGATTTGCGCCCACGCCCCAACGGAAAAGAAGGACGATGTGAACAAAGATAAGCGGCTAGATACACTTATGAGCGCTGCCCCGCCATGGTGGCTGCTTTCGTAAACGCAATGCATAACAGCCCTATTTCATGCGCATGTGTTATCAAATTGTGCATGAGTTATATTTTACATGCGTTGCAGTAAAAAGAAGCGAATGAAATAATTAATATAGAAAAAAAGAAATACTTTTCAAAATTGGGGTCCCGGTGATGAATATTAATATATTATTATTGAAATATGTTAATTAAAAAATTTTAATTAATTAAAAAATTAAATTTGAATTGTTATTCCAATATATTTTTATTTGAAGTAATTATAAATGGGAGTTTCTTGAAGTTTATTCAAAACAAAGAATTTTCTAACGCACTTATAACAAATTATCCATTCAAAAAATAATTTGGAATCACACAAAACTTTAACTATTTAGCAGGTGTTTAAGGCAGAGCATTAGGACATTCATAAACGTCGAATAAATGCATTGTATATTTTGTTGAAGCATGGAAGTAATGCATAAATGCTTTGCATTGAATGGGCATCTGTTTTAAAAAACGCTTTGCATGTTGCAATTACAAAACCAGCCGATGTCATAATCGTGCTTGGCGATTTTAATACTAGGGTGGGTAAAGAAGGTGTCTTTATCGTCGGAAGATACGCACTCGCCTCTTTGCAGCAAAAAAAACTCCGTCAATAACCACAAGGAAGGTTCGACGTCGAAAAGCTGCAGACAGCCAAGAAATTTTCTACTCAACTTACTCCTGCTCTCTGAGAGCACTCATCAGCATCTCGGTATAAGGGAACTGTGGAACGGCATCTCAAACTCACTGCGTACCGCTGCAGCCGAAACAATTGGGTTTCGGCAACGACAAAAACGAACTGATACTATGAGGCTTGACCACAACACGTGCCGGATGAGATATATACCGAGAAATGAAGAGGGAAGCGAGTCGCAATAGCAGACAAAAAAAGAAAGAGGCCGAAATTCGTGTGTATGAAGAATATTTTATGAAAAAATTAAGCGACTTAAGAAAAGTTTCAAGGCCGGAGCATCGTCTTGTAGAGACCAAGGTGCTAATCTGGTAACCGATATCCAGAGCATACTGGGATTATGGAGGGAACACTTCTCCGACCTGATGAATGGCAATGAATGTACAACACCAGGAGATGGCGAACCCGATTCCCCAATCGATAACGACGGAACAGACATTCCATTACCCGACAATGAAGAAATTCGAATAGCAATTATCCGTCTGAAGAACAACAAAGCGGCGCGGGCCGATAGATACCGAGCTATTCAAATACGGCGGCGAAGAACTGATAAGGTGCATGCGTCAGCTTCTTTGCAGAATATAGTCGGACGAAAAGATGCCCGATGATTGGAATCTCAGTGTGCTCTGCCCAATCCATAAAAAGGGGTACCTCACAATCTGCTCCAATTACCCAACATCACAATGTCAGCCTCGAAATCCAATGCTGAATCACTCTTGGCAACAGATGCAACTTTGGATTGAGTAGGCAATTGAAAAGTAAAGTCCTCTCTCGACGGACCAAATCAAACTCTACAAGTCGATCATTATTCCCGCCCATGGCGCAGATGCGTGGACGATGACAACATCCGATGAGACGACTATTGGGGTTTTCGAGAGAAAAGTTTTGCACAAGATTTATGGTCCCCCTAACATTGGCAACGGCGAGTGCTGCAGGCGATGATGAATGATGATGAATTGATGATCGTACAGATTTATACGACGACAGCGTAAAAATATAGAGACTTCGCTGGCTAGGTCATGTTGTTCGACTGAATTAAAACACTCCAGCTCTGAAAGTGTTCGATGCAGTACCCGCAGGAGGAAGCCGCGGAAGAGGACGACCTCCACTCTATATTGTAACGAAAATGATACCAGAACAAACTAGAATCAATAATCGAAATCGATAACTTGCCAGATTTATCCAGACATCGATAATTGTAGTTACCAGAATGTTCGAGTGGTGGTGTATTGCCAACAATCGACTATATAAGGGCTGCCGGACTGGCAGCAAGACACAGTTCTAATAAGAGAGTTGTCGAGTTAAGTGTAAGCAAGTTATAAGTTAGAGTTTTAATGTAGAGTTTTTAATAATAAAGTGTTAAGTTATAAGGAATTAAGAAATAAAGATTAGTACATTGCCATTAAATTGTGACTTTTATTTGACAATCCAGTGATCGAACTCAGGGTAGAGGTTCAGCGTAAATGCCAGATTTTGGAAATCCGTTACAATATATGTGTATTACTATCTGGTTTCGTTGCTGTTACGTTGTGTTGCTTATTCGCTTATATGGATCAAAATGAAGATTGTTTTTTACTAAATATTGAAAAAAAAATGAAAGATTATCTCTTTATTGGAAGCAATTTCGAAAAAAGGCGAGTAACAAATACTTATAAATTATTTTAACATTTCTTCTTTGATTGTGTGGTGCATACCAAAATTTTGTGTTGCAGTATATTTGAGTATATTGTGCAAAAAATGTTTCGGTAGAACGTTATTCTAATAAAAGTGTTGCCGAAAATCACGCAGAACGTGATACTTTGACAAATTCGCAACACTGCTGTCGTGATTGGAATCCCGAATACTCCCATAGTCTCATTAAGAATTATAATATACATATAAATGTGGGCAGGGGGATTTAACCACACCTTTTTCCTTTCAATGCATTAATTTCGCTGTTTAAAACCGAAAATAGCTAAGTTATTAAAACTTGTCCCGATCATTCCTATGTGGGCTTGTGGATATAGTCCCACGATGGGACCATATTTTCGCACAGACCCTTCAAATACCAATCATTCCATTTTTTGGAATCAATAGTTAGGATTAAAATAGATTAGTGAATTTAATACTTTCTAACGAATAGATCTTGCTCCCTTTTTGCACGGATTTTTAATTTCAATCCATTTTTTTAATTAAATGCTTTTTTGCAATATGTATGCTTCGTTTTAGAACATGTTATCGTAATACGATCTATCTATATAAATATTCAAATAAATGTAACCTCAAATCTAACTATTAAAAAACACTGTTGTTAATAGAATTGAAACAAAACAATTTTTTATTAATTAAAAATTAAGCCAACAAAGAAAAGTCTAAACAAAATCCAGCGCCATCGCGGCCAAGGGATCTAAATAAAGTTTAAACGAAAAATAATAATTATATATATAGGTTTGAAATACAGTGAAAAGTTTGCAACAATTTCAATTAACTATTGAAGCAACCATTCGCACTATCAAAAAAAATTAAAACGCAATAAGAAAAGTGGTTTCAGCCGCAGCCGTCAGTTCTGGGTTCTTCTCCCGTATTGTACATTTTATGAAAGATCACGAATAAAAGAGCACCAGGTCGATAAAAGCGAAGTCGCAGCAGTTTTTTGTTACAATAACAAGTGAAGTTATCCACTTCAGTTGATGCCAAGCGATCTCATTTTCATGACAGTAATGTGTGGTTAGAAACTTTGGGCGAAGAATATCGTCTACGTAATGTAAAAATAAGCTTAATCAAGCACAATGTTGATTTTGTCACTAATAAAGTACTTAATTCTAATCCAAAGGGTTTCATTTGGCAACCGCAATCATCAGCACATTTTTTTCTATTTATTTGATTATTATAATTTTAGTATTTATTATTTCGATATCTTTGAATGAAAGTTCTGTTTCTATTATAGGCGAAACTTAAAAAAAATATTCATAAATTAACCGTTTGCTTTTAGACCCCTATTATGTACAGGGTGGCTGATGAAAGCCGCTACCAAAAAAAATTAAATAACATTTTTTCTATTTAATGAATCTGGTTAATTGTTTTTTTTTATTTTGCAGATTGACTTTTACATTTAACAAAAATGGATAACTGGGACACTGAAACAAGAATTTGGATTGTCCGCCACTATCACGCACTGGAGTCCGTAGTTTCGGTTCAAAAAGAGTATAGGCAATCCTAATAGCAGATGGACCATAATGAGACTTGTAAACAATTAAACAATTTTGCCGAGCATGGGACAGTCAACAGAAGACCTTACCATCGAAACTCTTCAGTTCGAACGGAGGAAACAATCGCTGCTGTAGTTGCTGCCATACAAAAGAAAAAAAGGTAAGATGTCGCACATGCATCAACGGGGCATTTAAATTCTATTATTTTTAAAACTAAATAAGCTATATTTAATAAAATTGAATGAGCTTTAACATGAATAAAAGAAAAATGAATTTCATACACTGAAAAAGAAAATTATTTGAGTTTCTTAATGTAGCGTAGTAAAATTCATCAGCCACCCTGTATCTATAATAGCATGAGGCTGGTATTGTCACTGGCGAAGCGAATGAAATTTCTGTCGAATTTCGGCAGCTCGAAATGTGAGCAGCGAACAATTGGCGAATTCGCCAAGAATAGGCGAAAATGAATTTTTGGTATTGTCAAGTGCTGAACACAAAGACGACGACATGATACGACGTAGCGACGGCTGATCACAAACGTCGCTTTGAAGCCAGCGTCTTGAAGATTTTGAAGACGGCAGCGACATATCAAACACCAATTTCATTGTTGCCGTACTAAAATCGTTCACTTCAAAAAAATTTACATATTTAATTTAAAGTGAAATTATTTGTGCAAAAAATTAAAAAAAGGTCGATTTATTTGTTTTAAATAATCGATTGTTATTATAAATGATATATCAAAGCTATTTTACGTTTCTGCTGGCGAAATAACGTCATATTTGATATAACATTTAATAATTTTACATTTCACATATTAGTGGCAACTCTACAGCTGCCCATTGTCGTCGCCAAAATTAGAAACATTTTTAATTTAGCAACAACGACAAGTACAAGCCTGTTGTCGCGTTGTCGTGCTGTTGTCAAAAAATCTGTGCCCATAAGAACGCATGTATTTTAATATTTGACAGATGTTGCTCGTCGCTTGTGTTCGAGCTAAAGGACATAGCTGGCGAATGCGAATGCGAACGTTTGACAGTTGAGTTGAATACACATGTTCTTATGAGATGAGCTACATAGCTTTCGCATGTTTTCGCATCCAACGCTCCGAATTTCGAACTCGGACTCGAAAACGCACAGAAGTTGAAATTTTTCAACTTTCATGCGCTAACACAGCAACCTTCACATTCTTGAGAACAGGAACCAATATTATGTTACTTACTATCTTGCGTGTTTTAATTATTTAAGCCCGTTTTCTTTGCTAAAATATAAGTATTTTGGAAATATAATATTTATTAGTTTATTAATAATATATTTATCAAATATTTAAAGTATTTTTTAAAGATAACATGTGATGAAGTTTTAATAAACTAGGTAGACAGTTTAAATTTTCCTTTCTTTGCTTAATTCAAGGTATTCTATGAACACTGCTAATATAAATCACTAAAAATTTAAAATCGCCGTCCATATATTTAGGTCGATTTCAAACTCGCAAATAAAAAGTTTGTATGTGTATCACCTTGTATACAGCTGTCAACGCATTCAAAAGCGCATTTATGTAGTTGCTCGAAATAAACGCAGTCGAGCGCATTCGCGACCTATGTCGTTTCAGCTTTCAGCACATCACTGGCGAATATGGAAAATTCGCTTCGCCTAAACTGTCAAAATCTGGCGAACGTTCCCTGCAAGATAGGTACTGGCGAATTCTTCGGTGAAATGCCAGGGAGCGGTATCCACAGTTTCAATGAAAGTTTCTATGCCATTCTTAAGGGCAAATTGACAAAAGTACCCGAAACTATTATGTATATGTGATCGTTCATCCCTTCTTTGCGCATTACATTCATCATTTAACAATTTATATATACCTCTTGCACAATTCTGTGAATGATCTTGGTACAATCACGCATGAAAGACCCAAAACTGCGAACCAAAACTACATGTGCACTTTCAGTACTGTTCTTGGTACTATTACGGATGAAAGACCCAAAACTGTGAACCAACACTCCAGGTGCACTTTCAGTACTGCGACCCACAAAAGCCCAGAAACTATACCCGCTATTTTCGGTTCGTTCTACCAAAATCCCAAATGATAATTTAATAACAAAATCATTAATTATATATCATATTTATTGATAATATCATGCCATTTAGGTGTTTATTATTATATTTAATTTATACATGTATTAACGTACTACAATATATACATATGTAAAACGTATTGAATAGTTGAACAATTTTTGCTATCTGACAAAGGCTGGAGGAAGAGTGGCAAATGTCAAATACCACGAGCGGCCTGGAAGTGTAAGCCGCGCACATTATGTGAGGACTCTTTTGGTTTCTTTAGGAGTTTTTGTCAGATCTGTTCTTTCATTAATTTCACTAGTACTAGATTCATCCAACTTCTGGGAGGAGGGTTTCTATAAAATATAATGCAAAATTTGAATTTTAACAACATAAAAGTTGGTAATAATTACCTTATGTTTCAGGAATTCTAAATCTAGCACGGGCAAAGTTCTAGACTTAACATCCATACTCTTGCTGTTGTGTTTCCACTGAACTAATTTCGTTGAATCCATGTCCTTTTAAAGCGATACAACAACGTTATGATTTCTCAATACATGGTGAAGATGAATCAAAAAAGTCATTCTAATTAAACATACAAGAAGTTTTAAATTTTTATGATCACAAACAATCACTCAAATTTACCCTTAAATTTCTGTGTTTTAGCTGCTAATGGCACGACCAACTGAGGTGCCGGTAAGTCCAAAAAAACTGCATTTGCTTTGCCCTCTAGCTCATTGGCAAAACCCAGTTGACACACGTCGCGATGATAAACGGTTACAAAATCACCTAAATTCCTCGTGCCTTGCTTCCTTCCAATTCTCGTGCTTGTGTTGAGCAAAAGGTTTAATTGCACGTAAAAAATTGACATTAAACCTAATATCTGGTATGTAAATGATTTGTGTTCGATGTAGCAGCGTTTGCATCCATAGTTCTGGATTTGCATGCAGCACATATTCCATCGATTCGAAAATTCTACGCTGCTACCATAAGTGACACCAATAAGTTTGGGTACCTTTAACGCGCCATATGAGGTTTGAAATATCTGTATGGAAAATTAATTAGAATTTAAGGCAAGATAATATTATTATATTCAACAATTCTTTACGTATTCAATGGTTCCGCCATTGATGTTGACCATTGTTGGCGTAGCTTCTATTGCGTGCTTCGAATTGACAATGCAATGAAGTATTACTGTATCACCCTCTTCAATTTCATATTTTGGCTTTAGAAAACTTTTATTTTACGTTTTACTTATTTAAAAATGCGTGCTTCAATAATTTAAACTTTAATTAGGCTACGGATCACTGAATTAAATAAAACACGCAAAAAATACTTCACAACCAGCCATGATATAAATCAAAACAAAACTTGTTCAAACACGAGAACTTTGTTTCTTTCTTTTTGGTTTTTGTTTAATAAAATATTGAATTTGAATACTTTTGTAAATTTTTTTACATGTTTTGTATTTAAAACTAAATTATCAATATAATTGCATCATTGGTTCATTTAGTTCAGAGCAAAAAAAAATAAATTTCATATCAGTATTATCAAAATTGTTGCTTACACGAAATAAGCTGTGAGCCACTGTAGCTCAAAACAAAACTTGATCAAACACGAGAACTTTGGTTGTTTCTTTCTATCATTCCGAGTACTGTACGAGAGAAGAGTTGAGGTAAATGTTTATGCACATTTTGCCCTTTGTTGCATATGTGTGTATGTAGTGGTGTTATTAAAATTTCTTTGAATGTGTTGGAGTTTCAGTACCCATGAGTTTATTTCATTCGCCAGTTGAATTGAATTCAAAAACATGTAAAAATTTAAACAAAATTAAAGGAATTGGAATTAAAAAAATTAAACACACAAAATAAAACAAGTATTTCAAATACACAAACTTATGTACTACTGCATCTAGGGATGTAACTACAATATTTACAAAGAATTCGATATTTGTCTTCCTTTGTTGCTTTACTAGGAGAATATCGAAGTTTATGTTCACCTAGTATACAACGAAAAGAGCATTTTAGCCCTCTAATTCGCATTCGCATTATCGCAATCTTCTATCAGTTTCTTTGTATGCTGAATTACTTGTGATGCCTTGGTTGACTTTTATGCAAACGAACAATTAGTGTCCTTATTGCTTTTAAGATCTCGTCTGCCTCTTCGATATTTTTCCAGTGTCTAAAGGTTCCATATTAATTGCTTTACGCATCTCTGTTATATTGATCGTTTGTATATTAGCTTCTAGACGTTTTTGCTCAAGGTATTCATCTGTAATTTCATTTTATAAAGCCGGTAATAATATAAGTGTATATGGTCTTCACTGCATGGACTTTTCGATTTTTTACAATAAGCCCTTGGTTGTATGAAATTCAAAACAAATTGTGTAAACAAAAACAATATTCAATTTAAAGACGTCAAAAATGTCAATTTTGGATGAATTCGTGTGACATTTCTCAATTATTTTGGTATGGCAAGGTTAGGCGATTGTTATGATACTCGCCATTTTTTGCATATTATCTTTTACTATTAACCCTTATTATAGTACCCAAATATGCCAAAACAGGCTACTGATCAAGACCAGTTTCTTCATTATAAATTGTAGTTTTGAGTTAAGCAATATATATATTGCGATGATGGAGCACATGAGTTCCATTCATACATCAGATTACATTGGAAATTCTTCTTTGTTGCTTATTAGTTTTGTAGTATTTTGCTCTTCTACACTTATGTTAAATTGTTGTTGTTGACATTCCCTTGGCCTTGGTAGCGCTCCCTCCCGCGGAGTTGATCAATTGATGGATTTAAAATGTGGCCAACAAGTATGAAAATGCTTTGTTTGATATACCGAATTATTCTTCAAATCTATTTGAAAATACACAAAATATAGAAAACATAACAAATAACAAAATTTGAATTCTTAGCGCACTTCTCAAGTGGAAGAACCAAAGGATTGGTACGATCTCTAATTAGCCTTGGAATTAATGCGACATTCAAGCTTTCCTTCCCCCCTCATGAAAAACATTAGTTCTTTTTTATATTTTGATTCAAATATATTTTTGTTCACGTATTTGTATTTTTAACTGCACAAATTGTCGCTAACATTTGAACAATGCTGCCAAATACTCTAAAAATAATTGCCAAACATGTAAACTCAGGGCTGTTATCTTCGTATTCTAGGCAACTGAGGCAAATAGCTTATCTAAATATGAAATCTAGTCTCAGTAGCCGAGGAAACTACACTGGCGGCTATTCTTCAGTAGCGCTACACAATTGGGGTGTAAATTTCAACTGAAATGAAATCGTAATAAGGCGTGTTAACCAACGCCAGAAATTAGCCTTTTTATACATACATATTTATATACAACTAGGAGGGATCTTTATTAAGAACTGGCACTTACAAAAATTAAATGGATTTTACATAATTGGTTATTACTTCAGTCACTAAATAAAATTACATAGTTCACCTGCATTATTTTATTTATTGAACCAAGCTCCAATTTTTAGATCTATAACACAAATTTAATAAACTTATGCGAGCAGAAAAAGGCTTAAATTAAAACAACAATGTATTATTTACTAAAGTAGTAACTTGACTTCAAAAATATATACAGGCACCAACAAATCTCCATTATTATACTATATAATTGGATAGTCTTTATATTAACAGAATTAGAAAAAGTTTGATGATTTTTGATTTGGTTATTTTGCGATCTCTTTCATGCGATTAAGAGCGCTACCAGCTTTGAACCAACCAATTTGTAAATCATTTAGAGTATGATTCAGTTTAATTTTATCGATTTTGTCGCCAGTTTTAATTTCGCAATCAATTTGTTTTCCTGGTGCTATTTCATTTAGCCCGAGCAAGGAAATTTTGCTTTCTGGTTTAATCTACAATCATAAAAACAAAAAAATTAATTTTTCGCAAAAAAATTTTTTTTTTCACAAATACCTTATCGTAATCAGCTGCATTTGCAAATGTCAAAGGTAACAAACCCTGCTTTTTAAGATTTGTTTCGTGAATGCGGGCAAAAGATTTAACTATGATTGCTCTACCGCCAAGATGTCGGGGTTCTAGAGCGGCATGTTCGCGTGATGAACCTTCTCCATAATTTTCATCCCCGATTGCTACCCATTTAATTCCATTTGCCTTGTAATCTCGTGCAACGTCGGGCACACCTCCCCATTCCCCGGTCCGCTGATTTTTTATTTTATTCATTTCGTTATTTTCAGAATTGACAGCTCCTATAAACATATTATTTGAGATGTTGTCTAAATGTCCTCTGTATTTCAGCCAAGGTCCAGCAGCAGAAATGTGATCTGTTGTACATTTTCCTTTTACTTTAATAAGAATTGTCATGTCTTCCAAGTCTTTGCCATTCCATTTGTCAAAAGGATCTAAAAGTTGCAGGCGTTGACTCTTTGGATCCACGTCCACTTTAACAGAATCGCCACTCTGAAAGAGAAGTGCATGCATATATATAACTTGTTATTATTTTAATTGGTTCAGTATAATTGGATTAATAAAGTTATATCGCATAGAGAAATTTATTTAATCTATTTAATCAAGGTATTAATCAATATTACGTATTTTTGGTGGTTAAAAAAAAGTTTTAATAAAACCATAATTTCAAAAAATGTGCCTGTACTTATCACATCACGTATTTATACACTAGTGGATATTACAATATTTACCTTTGGTGGTGCATCAAACGTGTCCATTCCGGGGTCAAAACCCTTCGAAGGTAATTCATCACCAAATGGAGCACTCAGTTTGAATTTTTTACCATCCGATCCAGTTAGTTCATCGGTTAATGGATTAAAGTCTAATCGCCCCGCGATTGATAAAGCAGTGACTAATTCTGGGCTAAAATATCCAAAAAGTAGTATATATTTTGCAATATGCAAAAATGAGTATATATTACGTAAAAATATCACTAAAAGTTGACATAGATACAAATCATAAAATATAGGTAGAAATATTAAGGTTATGGATGGAGGGACTTTTCATATTCCATTATCTACTGTATAAAGCATGTACAATAGGTAACTCTTCTAACCTCATTTCCGGCATTCAAATTTTGTATAATTAATTTCTTCTAAACTTCATTTGTATGTTGGTAACAACACAGAGATATATTTTTTAATTCGAGTTGTTTAATTTGAAAAAATTATTTATTTTTCATTGGTTTCAATTTCTTTGGATCATTTTACGAATTCTTACACAAATTTAAGATAATTGCTTTACACAACGATGGGATTTAATTTACAGCCCTAAAAATGTAAAAATTTGCAATCATTATTTTTTTAAAAACCATTTATTTACTTGAAAATAGTTCTTTCGCACTTTTGTCTGAAGTTATTATGATACTTAAGCCGGGTAAACCACTACATGATGTCACATCTTATAGGCCAATATCGCTGCTGCCAGCTCTATCGAAAGTCTTCGAGAATGTTCTCATAAAGAGGCTCAAATCAATAATAGATTGAAAACACCTTATACAAGTACACCAGTTCGGCTTTCGTTGTTGTTGCATAAATCTAGTTGTCGTCGAAATCATCTAACGGGAGGCCCAGGAAACGTGCTGTTTCGACAGGGTTGGACCAAAGGGAAAAAGGTGTTAGATGAGTAGGGTTCGTTAGGCATGCAAAGAAGTGGTTAGTATCATGCGGGACATGTATTTTGTATGTAGGGGTTCAGTCTGGATAAGTAGGAGTTTAACCTGCTACAATATCCAGATCGAAGTTGTTAAAGGTTACACTGGTTTCACGTGGCAACTCAATCTCTTCGTCTGCTATAGATGGTAGATAAGTAGGAGTTTAGCCTGCTACAATATCCAGATCGAAGTTGCGCAAGGGTCACTCAGGTTTCACGTGGCAACTCGATCTCTTCGTCTGCTGGTGGTTTGGTTCCAAGGACGCCATTCACTGGGAGTCAATGACTGGTGCTGCGTAATTTACGACCGGACGGCCGATAGCCTTGTAATTGGCCAGCAACGTTTCTTTGCCCTTTCCCCAAGTGCTACCGGCTAGCGACTGGAGGATTTTGTTGCGGCTCTGTACTTTAGTGACTATCGCGGTCGTGTGTGGAGTGAAGGAGTGCAGACTGTCAAATGTGACTCCCAAACCTTGGGATTGTTCACTATCGGAATTGGTGTGCCATCCACGTGAATATTAAGACTAAGTCTGTACTCCTTCGTCCAGTTGGTAAAAAGGGTCGCCGTGGATTTAGTGGGTGCGAGTGCCAGGCTCCACGCAGAGAAGAAACGAGAAAGTTCGAGGAGGTAGCTGTTCACTTTCGAACACATGTCATCGATGCCAGTGCCGACGTCATTATCGTACAATCATCTGCGTAGGAGGTAACAGAAATTTTAAAAGTGATTAGCGACAAGTTAAGTACCTTGGCGAGATATTCTACTCCCGTTGAACCAAGGTGTTTTAACATTAAAGAATTGATTCCGTCAGGGCCGATGGCTTTGGAGGTCTTGGGTCTTTCTGATGACCTCCTGAACCTCCCCACTGGTGAAAACAAGTTGCGCGCCGTTGTTTCGCAATTTGCGCAGCCGTCTGGTGACACGTCTTTTAGCCTTGTCAACCGATGGGTGCAGTGTAAATTGTCGGCTAAAATAGCTCGCGCACCTCTCTGGGTCCGAGGAAGCATGGCTACCGAATTGAATTTCAACCCGGTCGTCATGCTTCCTCGGGTTTGACAGGGATTTGACGGTTGACCAGAGTTTATAGTTGTTTACCAGTTGTCGAATCTCTAAATTGAGATCCCTTATGCGGGGATTACAGGGATCGACCTGGCGTAAAGAGTCAAGCTCATTTGCTAAAACTGCCGCTTCAGCCGGGAAATTAGGGTGATCACCTTGCGGAATTGACGTTCGCCAACGATTACGTCCGTAGGAATGGGAAGAGCGGCGAAGGCATTCTCGGTGCATTCTGTGAAGCCGGCCCAGTTAGCTTTATTAAAGTTGACATAAGTGCGGTTGTCCGCAAAATAATGTCGGGAGGTTTTTCAATCGAGATAATGATGGTCTGATGCAAGAGTTAGCATAGGTCGCCAGGTTATGCAGTTTATCAGACCACCGCTAGCAATGGTGATGTCTGGCGAGCTGCTGCAAGTACTCATAATTCTGGTAGGGGCTTCGTCATTAATTGTGCAGAATGTCGAGTCGTCTATTTGTTCTCCCAGCTCCGTCCCTCTCCGATCATTTTTGACAGGCAAGAATGCCAAAGATCGTGATGAGCATTAAAGTCGCCAAGTACCAGTCAGTTTTCACCACGAAGTAGCGCACTAATATTCGGGTGATATCCTGTTGGGCAACTTGTAACTGGGGGGATGTATATATTAAATATTTCGAGCTCGACATCACCAGACCGGACAGCTATACCCTGACATTATAGATTGTGTCCCTGCGGTCGATGTCACCTTCGATAAGACGATATTGCACGGTGTTGTGCAGTATGAATGCTAGGCCACCACCACTATCTCGCTCGCGATCTTTACGGAAAACGTTGAAACCTGCACAACTCAGAAGATCTGAATGGCTGTTTAACTTGGTTTCTTGGACCGCAGCTATTGATATGCCTTCCCGAGTCATAAAATCAACTATCTCTTCGATCTTGCTCAGGAGTCCGTTGCAGTTAAATTGGAACAGTCGGGTGTGCCTTGGTGTTGCTTTCGTGACCCTGGGACTGAGGGAGTGATGTACAAGTGGAGGTTGTAGCAGCTGTGTTACCCACAAAGGAAAATGTCGCACTTCGGTGTTGTTTGGCGACTCCTATATGTTATGGATAAAAAGAACGTTTGTTCGGCGGCCTTCTTAGACGTGTCTCACGATTTTAATAGAGTTTGTCATTTGGGTCTACTGCTGAAATTGAAATGCATGTTATCTAAACAATATTGCGAAATAATTGTTTCCTACCAAAAAATAGATACATTCGCATAAAACAAGAGGATGCATACTTAAAGTTGCAACCCGTAGAAGCGGGTGTTCCCCAGGGAAGCGTGTTGGGGCCAATGCTTTACTTGTTTTTTACAAGTGATATCCCCACTGACTCAAGTTATGTGACAGCGACATTTGCAGATGACACAGCCCTGTTAGCAGCAGGAGAGTCAACTTCAGTATCTACCCTTCGAGTGCAAACAGCAGTCAATGCAATTACTAAATGGGCTTCCAAGTGGCGCATTAAATTATATAAATGGTACTTCTATACCACATCACAATAATACTAAGTACTAGGAATCACCCTAGATCCTAAGCTTCGCTGGATCTTGATTAAAAATTTGCTAAGTTGTATCATCTAGTCGTTAGGAGATCCACGCTTTCAATCGAAAACAAGCTGTTTATATATAATCAAGTACTAAAGCCAATTTGGGCCTATGGAGCTCAACTATGGGGTTGTTGCCTGCATTCAGCGCTTCCAAACTAAGGTACTAAGAAGTAAAGTTAATACTCCTTGGTATGTTATATCTGCTGACATTCACCGTAATCTTGAATTCAGTAGTAAACGAAATAACCAAACTTGCAAAGACTCACGAAATGAGGCTTATACAGCATGTAAATGAAGAGGCATCCAGACTCATCGAAACTGCTGAACGAGAAAACCGACTGAAACGTAGGAGGCCTTCAGACTTAGCAAGGCAACTGGAGCAGCAAATGAATTCCTCTAACATTTAGCTTTTAAATATTATTTCCAACTTATTAGAATTGAATTTTTAGTATTTAATCATTGTATACTAGGTACAATTGTAATATTAAAAAAAAATATATATAAAATAAAATTGAATTTCATATATCGTCACATTGACTATAAACGAAGCAAATAAACAGTTTATCAGGCTTATCCACCATGAAGTAAAATTGTCCAAAACAAAACTGTGAAGCAAATCCAGTTGCTTCCGCAGATTTCCGACGAAAAAATGTTAAATGTTTAATGAAATGTCCTTTGACCTATAAGTGGGCGACGCCACGCCCATTATCAATTAAAAAAAAATTGAGTGCAGCTTTCTTCTGCAATTTCTTTTGTAAAATTTAGTGTTCCTAATATTTTCTTTAGTAAGAAAACGCGCAGGAAAGTAACTGCAGAAAGTTTGGTGTATATATCTTTTTTGGTTTGCGAGATATTTACAAAAAACCTAATTGGGGGAGGGCCACGACGATTTAAAAAACAATACATCCAAATATGCCCCTCCCTAATATGATTCTTTATACCAATTTTTACTTTATAGTTATGACACTTTATAGGTTTTCGGTTTTCGCCATTTAGTGGGCGTGGCAATTTCGCCCATAACTACCCTCCCACAGTCCCAAGGAACATGTGCACCAAGTTTCATTAAGATATCTTAATTTTTACTATAGTTATCCGTTGCACGGACAGACGAACAGACTGACATCCGGGTTTGAACTCGTTTCGCCATCGTGATCATTTTGATATATATAATCCTATATCTAACTCATTTAGTTTTATGACTTACAAACAACCGTTATGTAAACGAAACTATAAATCTCTCTTAGAAACAGTTTGCTAGTGTATAATAAATGATCAAGCATATGTGAGCATGTAAATAAAATTTAAAGAACCATACGCAAGTCAAACAAATGATGAGTGCTCTCAGAGAGCAGGAGTGCAAGACGAATAGTATTATAATTCTCTTAGCGCCATAGAGTATACGATATATTTGAGTAATCCGTCTTTAGCCAATACAAAAAAACTGGATGCTTTTTCCACCTGAGAACATATAGTTACGTATAGCTGTCCGTGCGAAAGGCTCGGTGAACCGAAATGTGATCGTTGAATTCAATTGGAACTTCTGTAGGAATCAAAGGGATTCCTGGCAGCATTACATTTTTACCTCGGAACTCGCAATTCAAAATATTGTCTTCGATAATGTTTTCAACTTCAATTGGAAATGGTTCGGTGGCATGGCCAGCATGAACTCAAAACTCTATTGGTACAGCTTCATTGGCAACGCAAACAGTATGGATAGAGTCGTATGATACAAATTTCCCTGACAATAACCTCTTTATCTTAGAATTTAATCCCTTGATCTCTGAGATTAAAATAGTGAGGTACTTCTGAAGATCGCGTCAACATGACTACACAATTCAAAAAATTTTGTTATAGTAATTTTTGTGTGGATTTATAGCACGATCAATTGCTGTTCTGTTCATAAAAAATAGCGCTGGCCGGTATCGATATGGCCAACTATATGGATAAATGCTGGATCCCGTTCATGAATTGCGCAACCGAATGTACGAGAGGGAGCTTCATTGGAGCTGATATACCGGCGACGAACAAATGTAATAATTCAAACAATAATTGATCAGTACTTAATACACATAGGGAGATATACACCCCGATTCACTTGAATTGGTATCTATATATTATTCTAAGACAAGGCGCTTATTTCCAGAGATCTACAAAACGTACAGAGACAAATAATACATCAAATTAAAGTGTGCGATCTGAAACTTTGCACAAATTTTACAGATTTTAAATTCATTAAACCACTTTTGATATATTTGCGTTTAAAGTTCTTCAATTTTTACATTAAGCTAATATAAGCAGCGCTTCTACAGAAAAGAGCATATATGTAAGAGAACGAATAATTACAAATGTTTCTGTCATTTGCTTTCGTTACATACATACCCACATACGCGAAGGCGCAAGTGCGAAATCTAACAACAACAATGTTGCCTGCTCGGTAGCAAAATGACAGTAAGAGATGCTAAGTCCACTTTCACACAGGCAACTTCTGTTGCTAATTCTCGGGCGATTCTCTTTTGCTGTCGCCCCTTGCGTTCACACGAGCAATTCTTGTTCGACAACTCTGTTCGTGTGTTTCTGTCATTCTCTTTCATATAATTTTCTCAACTTCTTGTACGCATCGTTTCCAAGCAAAAAAATATATTTAATTAACTAATTTTTATCGTTATTCTCAATTTTCTAGCACATTTTAAATATATTATGCATATTTCTATATGTATTTGCAATTACATACAAAATTAAATGATTAAACTCAAATTTTTAAATATATTGTAAACATTAATTTAAAAATGTGTGCAAATGCAACACTGTTACGTAGCAGCGAACTGTTACGAATAAGAACACAAAGCGTGTTGCCTGAACACAGCAGACTCGGCGCGATTCTCCTCTCCTCGTCGCCCCCCTCTCCTATAAAACTAAGAATTGCCGCGACAAAAATTGCCCGTGTGAAAGGGGTCTAAGAGAATGTTTGCTTTGGCATGTGCAGTGCGTAGTTGTATGAATTGTACATACATATGGGACATACATACATATGCATGCGCTAAGGCGCTATCTACGATTTGACATGCGCTCTCTTCTATGTTGTATATTCGTACGTATATGTATGTACGAACTAAGGAACACTGCGCTTTGACATGTGCACTCTACTTTGTTTTATACATACTCTACATAAATACTTACAAATATATATGGGCGAAGACGCAAGTGAAAAATATAACAGAAATATTGTTGTCGGCGTTATTTTGATTAGAAGTGTTATTGCGTTAGGTAAGCTTTAAGTCAGTTCAGTTTTCTTCCAAAAGTCAAGGCGGCTATTACCAGCGAATACATACATACTACATCGAATTTCAGTGCAGATTCAGATTAATTATTAAAAATAAAATGCCAAACCAAAGGCGAATTAGACGAAAAATGAGTTTAACAGGTCGAAGAGAAGAGGTGAATGTTATAGAATTTTTAATTGTTAATGTATGTATGTATATGAATTGACCTGTTTTATTAGAGCCGTAGTCATACAGGATCTATGGCAAGTTATTTCAAAGCTGCCCTAAACTCCGTAGTTCTTCCGGAGTATAGTTCGCTTGGGGGTTTGACTAACATATGTGTACACTGTAAAGCAAAACATTTCAGAAGTGAAAAGGTACCTATACTTTTCATTGTTTTATATTCGTAATGTATGTATATACATACATAATTATTGTCTTAATATTTGGTTGAAATTGTTACTAGGTAAGAAATGGCTTTACGACATGTTGTCATGGCGGAAAAGTTAAACTTCAAGAATTACGTATACCTGAGTTTTTGAAAGCTGTGTTAGAAAATGATTTGAGCTCTTGGCGGGGACACTATTTGGAGAATATTCGGCAACTATTTAGCTTTTGCTTTTGCATCATTCGAAGCGAAAATTGCGGAGCCTACAGGGCGCGGACCATATTGCTTCCGAATACATGGATCAATATATCATAGGGTAGGTCCATTGCATGCAGATCATCCTTCAGAATCCTCCTACGCCCAGCTGTTTATTCTTGACACGGATCAAGCAACTGATATAAGGGCACAACATAATTCAAACTGCGATAGATATTTGCTGAGAGAAATCCACGAAATGCTTTCAAATATTAACCCCTTGGCAAATGAGTATAAGCATATGGCGCAGGTTGAACGCGAAGAGGAACAGAGGGCCAGAGAAGAAAATCGCAATGCTCGCCGAATTAGCATGCTACTTTTTAACAGCGCTGATCGACGTTATAATTTGCCAAACTGCTCAGAAATTGCGGCCGTTTTCACAACAGAGGATGGTGAACCACCTGGAAATCGAAATTTGCGAATATTTTCACGGAAATCTGATATGCAGAATTTATTATTTGTCTCAACACTACATAGGTTGTGTGATCCATTAGTATATCCGCTTTTGTTTCCTTATGGCGAGTCAGGATATGATGAAACTCTTCTGCATGAACAGGGTCATCGAACGGAATGTAGATTTAAATTAACCCAACTGCAGTTTGTTGCTTACCGTATGGCGATAAGAGAAGGTTTCAGCTTGCTTCATGTGTCAGGTAAACTTTGGCAACAGTATTTAGTTGACCAATATGTCAGAATTGAAGGAGCACGTCTGGCATTTCTGCGAACTCATCAGAAAGAGCTACGTGTTGAAACATATGCTGGTTTGCATGACTACTTAATGCGTGGTGCAAAAATGGAAAGTGTTCGTCCTGGTCGTATAGTTGTACTTCCTTCAAAAGTTTTGTTGGCTCCCCTCGAAATATGAACATGCATTACCAAGATGCTATGGCTATGGTCAAGGGAAACAAATTTTATTGCCCCGTATAAATTTACAGCCCAGCGAATCAACACTTCCTTTTATTTTAAAGCGTCGCCAATTTCCAATAATTGTAGCATTCGCAATAACAATAAACAAATCTCAAGGGCAGACTCTAGCAAGAGTTGGTGTTTTCCTCAAGGAGGATTGTTTTACGCATGGCCAGCTGTATGTCGCATTGAGTCGAGTACGATCTTCTCAAGATATCAAAGTTACGACTTACGACCAAAATAAAACCACTACGAATGTAGTTTTCCATGAAGTACTTGAATAAATTGAGTTTTTATAAAAAAAAAAAATTGTTTACTTTTTTCATTTTAAATAACGGAGTCCCCCGATTATCGGGGGTTATTACTAGTATATTTTATTTTTAAGTTACGAGCCTATATCTCTTCATGTAGACACCGCATAATCCGAATATAAGGTATATGGGGCTACAGGAAATATTGACACAATTTTGGCACAGAGGTACTATACAGAGGTAGGAAAACATATCCTCTGAATTTCTTTCGAATATCTGTGAGATTTATTGATGATTTCGATAAAAAAAATTCCTCAAGCCCTGAAGTGCACATGTTCGGTATTTGGGACCTTGAAATAGTCCGATTTCGGTGATTTTAAAAAGGTTGATGTCACACAAGAAACGCAATATAATTTCGAGTGCAGCTCTTCTGTTCTATCTTTATCATAAAATTTAACGTTTCTAGTGGTTTTCTTTACTGAATTAAAGCATTTTAAGTAGTTTTCAACATAACCTTTGTAATGGAGATAGGCGTGGTTATCTGATTTCATCCATTTTAAGGCCTTTTCCGAGTGCGACTCTTTGTACCAAATTTTACTTTCATGGCACTTTATATGTTTTTTTCATTTTGCGGGCGTGGTCCGATTTTCGACATTTGCAATACCAACCTTCTCATGGTGACAAGACATATTTGGTGGAAATGAGCTGCATTGAGATTAAAAACAAAACTGAAAAAAGGGCACGGACCAATTTTTGATCAAAAACTGATGTTACCGATGGAAGATGGGCGAGAACGGTGAAGTCCATCTGATTCGATCATTTTACATTATATACCTAAAGGACCAATTAAGATAATGGAACAAAATTTTATACAAACACTGTATTTGAGATGTGAGAATGTGATCATTTAAAATGTATCGAAATCGGACAACAAAATTTTAAGGCCCCAGTAATAAATTCGAATGTCAAAATGGGTGAAATCGGGCTAAACCTTAACCTAGATTCCATATACATATATTTTAAAACATCCAGTAGGCTTTATACCGTATATATCGATTAATATTTGTGATATCTTAGCAAAATTATGTGAACGTATAATAAATCGATTTCATATAGATTACTATATACAGACGTATTCGAAATAATAAGAACAACCAAAGTGAACAAATACATCGACGAATAATTTTTTTGTAAAAGATTTTTGGTAAAACTTTTTTTCGACAAACATTTGTATAAAGATGGAGTTTTTAAAAATAATAAAACTTTGTTAATATATGTACATTTACTTTTTTACAGCGTTTTTAATTGCGTTGAGTCAGAAATAGGTTGTTCGAAAAAATAAGAACAAAATCAAGTAGGCGGTTTATCTTCTGACATACACAAATTCCAATAACAATCTAATAATCTCATCTTAACACAAATTTGATCGTGTTTAAAGTTAAAATTTTTGTTAATCCTTTAAAAATGGAAATATTTCTCATTTTTCTATGAATCTGAGGGAAGTTATTAAAAATTGATTGTGGTAAAGAATAGATTGTCTATTTAAGGTAATTCATGGTATTTTCGAACTGAATAATGTTGAACTGCAAAGCAACAAAAAACGCTGTAAAAATTTAAACCTATATATATTAACAATGTTATATTTTTTAAAAACTCTATACTTATACAAATGTTGTTGAAAAAAAGTTTTAATAAAAATGTTGTTTATGCTCACTTTGGTTGTTCTTATTATTTCGAACACATCTTTATATATAAACAATCTATTTTTTCTAGTTGACTTCATACCGAATGACCGATATAATAACGTGGGTTGACCAAATATAATTTCGTGAAACAAATTATCTATGCACCAATATTTAAAATAAAGTAAATATTATCTAAAATTTGCACTTTATTACTCACCTGGTGACAAATGAGTGGGTTGCAGGATTAGCGTCATTTCGGCCAGTGAAGTTGCGGTTGTATGATGTAACAATTGTATTTTTCTCCCCTTTCTTTACATCCTTACGATCCCACTGTCCAATGCAAGGTCCACACGCATTTGCTAAAACAGTACCACCAAATTTTTCAAAAACTTCTCCGATACCATCCCTCTCTATGGTTGCACGAATTTGCTCAGATCCTGGAGTAACGTTAAATGGTATTTTCGACTTCAGTCCATGACTCATTGCATCTTTTGCAATATTTGCACAACGACCCATATCTTCATATGATGAATTAGTACATGAACCAATAAGGCCTACTTTAATATCTAATGGGTAACCATTTTGCTTAGCATTTACACCCAGTTTACTTATTGGATGAGCCAAGTCAGGGGTAAATGGACCATTAACATGGGGTTCCAATTTATCTAGATTAATCTGAATTAATTCATCATATTCGCAATTGCCATCAGGTGCAAAAAGTTTTGTTTTATATTTATTTGCTTCGTCTGCGATACTACTTCTGCCAGTGGACTTCAGATACTTCGCCATACGATCGTTAAAAGGGAATACTGATGTGGTGGCTCCAATCTCTGCCCCCATATTACAAATTGTTGCCATACCAGTACAAGATATTGAATCAACGCCATTACCATGATATTCTATTATAGCACCAGTGCCACCTTTCACAGTAAGAATATCTGCTACCTAAAATAAAAACAAACATAATGACATGTTTTATTAACATTCAAATTTAAACCATGCCTCACGTGGCGAAATAGTGAAGCTAAATTTCTTTAATTGGGGTACAGAAATTCCATTCGGAATCTATAAAAACACAAAATTTTATGTACCACCTTTTGTAAAATAGCTATAATGCGGCTATATTATTTAACACAAAATGAAATAGTTAACCCTCTACCGCATACAACGCCATATATGGTTTTGGGATTTGTTGCATTTGGCTTTGCGCTAGCAAAGTGATGTAGCGGAAAAAATTTGTAACGGTAGTTTCCTTTGCACAATTCTTTGTTGATATTTCAGATAGATAGGTTTTGCTTGTTGTTTTCGTTTATTTTGTGAAGGTGTCTCACATGAGTAACGCTAACTGCCTTCCCTAAATAAAAGCGGCAGCGGTAAAAAACTGTCAAAAAATTCTCATGCCCATACAATTTGTATGGCGCATACCTAAATAACGCGACGGTGACGCTGAGCGGTTGAAATTTTCTATTTTGACAGAGCGTTCCGAAGTAAAGATGGCTGCGAAAAGGGAAGTTTCTCCGTTCAATAAAATTTCACAACAACAATTCAAGTCAACATTTTGATATTTGACCTAAAGTTGCTGCTTTTATTTAGGGATGGCGCATCGACGTTAACGCTGAGCGGAAAAAAAACGTTCCGCCAACGCTTTTATTTAGGGAAGGCAGTTAGTGTATTTCGCGATGTTTTGGACAAAGTTTTTATTATAAAAATTGGGACTTTTCTCGGAGAAAAAATTATTATTCGAAGGAAAAACATAGTGTTCACACAATAAAAATACAAACCGATTGGAAGGTAAGTACTATAGGCACGCTTTTGTGCAAAATTGACAAAGCCATATATGGCCTTTCATGCAGTACATACTATTTTGTCTTTCATGCATTTTGGAAGGAATTGAAAAAGTTGGGGAGAGGCAGCATGGTGGAGAAGGTAACTAAAATCGACGGGGTCAAACTTGGCCTCGTTTCTTGGTTTGACAATAAGATAGTAAATATTCTTTCAACTTTCGTTGGAAGCCAACCTATATCCATAAAGACACGTTTTAGTAAAAAAGAGAAAAAAGTATATTAAAATTCATTCACCACAGTCTGTCGACGTTTACAATAATTTTATGGGCGGCGTAGACTTGCTTGATTCACTACTTTTTCTTTATAGAATTCAGTTACGCACTAAGGATTGGTACAAAAAGATTTTTTTCCACATGATTAATATGTGCTTTGTAAATTCTTGGATCTTGTGGCGCCGTAAGTCAGGGGAATTAATGCCGTTATTTAATTTCAAACTTGCAGTGAGCGAACATCTTTGCAAGGTAGGAAAATCCCGAAAACGAGGGCGTCCAATTGCATCGGTATCAAACTCTTCATCTCCGACAACAAGCAGAGAAGGCACCAAAAAGAGTAAGCGTTCAAGACTTTCCTTTGAATTCTATACGTACCGACTGTATTGGACACTTTCCGACCATCACAATCAAACAAGCATCACAAAATGAGATTGTGTTAATGTGCTTACTGTGGGACAAAGCGAATCAACGATCAGAAATATTCAGTCTGCTTGCAGAGGTTGAGCGAGCAAATCGGTGCCGCACGATTACAAAAAACGAATGTGTTCGAGCTAAATAATAAATGTAAAAAATTAATGGTATTTTATATTTAGTAGAAATTGTATTAAATTGTAAAATATTTTACAAAGAAAATTTTTTTTTATTTCATACATAAAATATATAATATCAACATGCTTAGCACAGTACATACAGTAGAAAACCTTATTCGTGGGGAATTCTTGGTGGTAAGATACCCGCCATCTTGGAAAAACGCAGTGCTGTATATATTGAGTACTTCATTTTAGTAAAACTTTAGTCATAAAATAGCAAATATTATGTATATAGCTGTCTTATATAAAGCGAAATTATTTATTTATACTATATTTCAATTATCGAAGATTTTAACATCAATGTGTGCCATATTATTGCAAAAAAAATATTAAATGTAGATGAGATATTTCATAAGTGGTGAGAATAAAATACAGCTCTCATACAAGTACTTCTCTGTGGTACGTTATTTTTGGCCACATTTATTTAAACTTAACTGGCACAAAATTAGCAAAAAGTCCAATTTTGCTAGTTTTTACATAAATTATTACAAACAATTATATTTAAAATACTTTGAATTGCAAAGCTTGAAATGATACGTGGTTGCCTCCTTATTAAACATTTTTAAAACAAAATATGTCATGATCCTATTGAATAGGCATTTTAAACCATCGGGTATAAGGTAACAAGAATCAAAATCGTCATTTAATACTAATACAAGTTTTTTTTATGAAATTTATAAAAAGTTCAAGAGCTTTTACTAAGTTTGACGAATCCAACACTTTTTATTTTGTAAAAGTATAGGCGTCTTCAGAGATCTACCCTTTCTCGAATAATGTTAAAGACAGCAAACAATTGTGCATTTTAAAATATTCATTATACATATAACCATATAAATATGAAAATGAATTTTTCTGAAGGAAATCGTTTTCAATTATGTATATCAATTTCCATATAATGTCTAATAGATTGCTGACTATCTATGGAAGACATTGCCAATGCTTGAAAAGTTTGCCTAGAACTATCTTGAACCAGACAAGCATACTCTTTCAAGGTTATTTAGTGAAAATTATTCAAATTGTTTAATAGTAATATTAAATCTTTTAAAATTTGAAAGCGCCAAATACAGTGTCACCAACCCAGGGATGTATTTATTTTAATACAATATTTAAAAATTAGATGAATCGCGTTATACACTGTACATAAAATATAACTAACTTATCAATAAATAACATTTAATACCACCATAAAATTTAATAAATATATGAAATAATTTAAAATAATTCCAATAATAATAAAAAAATTTATTTTATATAATAATTATTTAAGTACTGTTCATCGGACTTTAAAAGTTTTGTGAAGATTAAATGCTAGCACAACACCCTAATTACCATCAATTGTAGCAAGAAAAGCGTAGCACACAACCCAAGTACGCCTCGGTGGTGTGTTAAAAGATGAAAATTAATGTAAACAAAAAAAGGTTTTCTACTGTATATACTGAGATGCTTAGTCAACTGCTGATTGCAGACTGATTTTATCGTCGTTTATTTATCGTATTGTCCCATCGTATGTGGTCGTTTTACGCTCTTCGCTTGTGCGTGTTTAGCTCAAACTACATAGCTCGCGTATGCGAATGCGAAAGCGAAAAAATGCGCTTGACTGCGTATATATCGAGCAACTCCATAAATGCGCTTTTGAATGCGTTGACAGCTGTATACAAGGTGATACACATACACACTTTTTATTTGCGAGTTTGAAATCGAACTAAATATATGGACGGCGATTTTAAATTTTTATTGATTTTTATAATCAGTGTACATAAAAAACCTCGAATTAAGCAACGGAAGGAAAATTTAAACTTCTACCTTGTTTATTATAACTTCATCCCCCCTAATCTTAAAAAAATTAATTTAAATATTTGATAAATTTATTATTAATAAATATTATATTTTCTAAAATACTTATATTGTATCGAAGAAAACGAGCTTAAATAATTAAAACATATTCTTAAGAATGTGAAGGTTGCTGTGTCAGCGCACGAAAGTTGAAAATTTTCAACTTCTGTGCGTCTTCGAATCCGAGTTCGAAATTCGGAGCGTTGGATGCGAAAACATGCGAAAGCTATGTAGCTCATCTCATAAGAACATGTGTATTCAACTCAACTGTCAAACGTTCGCATTCGCATTCGCGAGCTATGTAGTAGCTGCTTTAGTGACAATCGGTGTGTTTACGTATACGATCACTTACGCTCCTTTAGCACATGCTAAGCCTTTGCCCATGCCTGGTCATGTTGCACGAATGAACGAAAGCACACCAGCTTTGGAAGCGAAAATCTGTGCCCCGACCCAATCAGACTGGGGGTACTTACATACATATTTATAAAAGAGCTCAGCTAAACTCAGAATTTTTAAAAAGAAATATAATAGTATCGATTTTTAAGTTAAGTATGCAGAAATGTGCGCAATTACATCGTCCATATTGTATAAAAATTACATTCTGATGCGTTGAAAAATAAACCGTGAAATAAGAATGTGACGTTATTCAACTTGTTATATTCCATTATTTTTTAACTACAACAACGACACATTTCAGTATTGCCAGAATTAGTCATGATTTTTTTTTCAGAAATAACGACATATTTTGTTGGTTGGTTTTCTTTTCAGAAATAGAATCATATTTTGTGTTAGAACGATATTTGTGAAAAGGGAAAAAATGTTTCATGTTTTGGAGTCATAAGTTAAATGTGTCGTTATTCCTGAAAAAGCAACATGAAACATTTTTTTCCCTTTTCACAAATATCGTTCTAACACAAAATATGTCGCTCTTTCTGAAAACACTACCAACTTCACTTATGACTGCGAAATAAGTTAAATGTGTCGTTATTCCTGAAAAAAGCAACATAAAAAATGTGTTTCCCATTTCACAAATATCGTTGATTTATATTTTTCATAAATAACGACATAAATCAAAAGAGGTCACGTTTATGCCTACGTTAAAGCGTGAGTACACTCTTTTTAGTCCACTTATGATCAGCTTTTTATTAAATATATTACATGTCTCTAGTTTATTCAATAAACTTATGGCGTTTTTCTATATTTGCTAACTATAATAAAGAGTCAATTGAGTTGTAACAATATTCATGTAAATGAGCGATATACTCTAATAATTTATGTGAGAGAGATTAATAAAGCAATCGGATATTGAGTGTTATTTATAAATATATATTGCACATACTTGCTTACCTTTAATATAATATCCTTGGGAGAGGTCCATCCACTGATTTTCCCTGTTAAATTAACTCCGATTACCTTTGGACACTTTAATTCCCAAGGAATATCAGCCATCACATCAACAGCATCTGCGCCTCCTACGCCAATACAAAGTCCTCCAAGACCACCTCCATTTGGAGTGTGCGAGTCAGTCCCAATCATTAAAAGTCCAGGAAAAGCATAATTCTCCAAAATAATTTGATGTATAATTCCACTTCCAGGTTTCCAAAAACCAAGACCGTATTTAGCACATGCTGACGCTAAAAATTTGTATACTTCCTTGTTAAGATCCTTTGCTCTAGCTAAGTCCTCTTTTCCACCAGTCTGAGCTTCAATTAAATGGTCACAATGTACAGTCGATGGTACCGCCACCCTTTTTAGACCAGATGATATGAATTGTAACAGCGCCATTTGAGCAGTAGCATCTTGCATAGCTACCCGATCTGGTCTAAGACGTAAGTACGAAGTTCCCCTCTCAATATCCTGATTTTTCGGGTCGTCCAAATGGGAGTACAAAATTTTTTCAGAAAGTGTTAGGGGGCGGTTAAGGCGATCGGACACAACGTTTAAGGTATTGGTGAGCTTCTCATATGGGAGAAAAACATCAGAATCAAATTTTGACAAAGCCACTTTTGAAGCTACATAAATTGATGAGTGAAATTTTCTGGAATGAATACTGGGAGCATATTGGCCGATTTTACGCACCTATAAAAAGACAAAGCTTGATTTAAACAAAAATCGTTTTTGGAAAGATACTTATATAATATATTCTATATACCAAATAAAAATAATAAATTAAAAGTATAGAATTAAAGTAGAAAAAAATGCATTGAGTGAAATACTTTCCCTAATCTCACAGTATCAAGTACCAAGAGTGGAAATTATTTTTCAACACCATGGTTTTTGCTAAACTTTTTGGTTTGCGAATATGATGGTTTAAGAGCGTGTAAACGAACTGTCTTTAGTAGCGTTGTATCTACCAAAAACTTTTTATTCGGTCAATCCTACAATGTTACTAGAAGATATAGAACATCAAAGTTATGGAAAATTAAACATAGTGATGTCCACTTACCGTTACTGTTTTTGTACATTTCAAAACACCCACAACCACCAGAGGGAATCGCTAAAACAACAAAGCGCTGATACATTATTGAAACCATATGAAAATTCCTATTTGATGCAAAAATTATTCAAAAAGAACGCACTCGTTGCAAAATCCTTCAGATATGGTTTCTAAGATGAGGCAACGCTCACCTTTCTCATAATTGTAAATACACCAGTTATATACACCAGAGTGTGAGAAGTGATTTAAAAAAAAACTTAAATTTCCTCGAAAACGCTTGGGACATCCAAATAGCACAATTTACACAAATTAAAAAAAAAAATGTAAAGCTAAAAAATATGTACTTATTTGGTGTCACAATAAAAATACATTTTTAGTACTTGATACTGTACCCTTAATTTTCAAATAAAGCCTGTTATGCTTTCTACAAACTTCCATTATCTCTCGAATGAAATGGATGCCCAATTTTCTTTAACACTTCCTCATAAATCCTCATGCTGGTAATTCCAAATTAAATTTTCTATTGAGTTCGAGATGAGAGCTATGCACTGATCAATCCAAAAAAATTATTTATTTTGTCATACACCAATACTTTGTGTCCTTCTTTTTGTGGCCAAGGCCGTTATCCTGAATAGACGTCTTCCTACAGTCTCCCGTGATATATATAATAACTAAGGGAGTATTACTGACCAGGCACTCAATAACTGGTATCGACTGAAAGTGAGGGTACCCATTTTATACCAGTCTCGAGCGCGTAGTTTGCGAGCACTAACTGCCAGAGTGAATCGTCACTTCACCGTAGTAATAGATCCACTGCTACCTTTTTAGCAGCCACTTGCGCTTTAAAAACACTAAAATAGTCATGAAGCGCTTTGAAGCCTCCACTACAAAAGATCCCTCCCAATATTAATTCGTCATTTTACGAG
Source organism: Zeugodacus cucurbitae (assembly GCF_028554725.1). Taxonomy (NCBI): domain Eukaryota; kingdom Metazoa; phylum Arthropoda; class Insecta; order Diptera; family Tephritidae; genus Zeugodacus; species Zeugodacus cucurbitae. The sequence goes on from NC_071668.1 coordinate 34,417,675, forward strand.
TTCTCGACATGAAGTGCTTTATGCTTTATTCACATGAAGTTTACAATGAGGCTGATTTGTTGTATTTGAGAATGTTTCTTTTATCATTATACTAACTGGCCCAGGGGAGAAGTTTCTTCCGCCTTAGAGGCAGATTTTTGATCTTATTGAGTCCATTTTCATACATTGATTAGGATAATAAAAAAATAAAGTATTTTAATGATCCTTTATAAGCTATGTATTTTGCTGCATGGGTTGCATGGTTAGTGAAGCACCTTGTAACTTATAAACAGACCTTTTTCATTTTATAATCAGGCGCAATAACAAATAACGCAGAAGGCCTTCTGTCCCGTTAACATGCCACATACATATAATTGACCATTGGAAAAAAATGAATTTTATAAATTCAAACCAAATACTTTCAAGAAGTAACCTTCCTATTTGTTAACGGTCCGGTCATAGATAATGCAAGACAAATCTGAAATTTAAGTTGTTTAAACTCAAACGGCAAATCGGTTCTTCACCTTCGAAATTTCCTTTGAGTATCATGGCATAGATCACATTGTTCATAAATTTTTTTGTACCACTAAACGCGTTCAGTTAGCCAGTTTTAGTTGGTTTAAGTTTGTAAGCATGACTACTTCGTAGCCAATTTTAAGTGGTAAATTGTTCGATGGTAAGAAAGACTCAAACATTTAATTTTATTGTCGTAAATTAGTATGAAACTTTTATAATAAATCATCAGACAACTACTAACTGATTGGTCTTTCGGAAGTTGGTCTAAAGATTGGAAATAAAATGTTCACTGATTACAATTAGGTTGACTTGGACCAATTATGTACTACAACAGTTTTATTTGGTGTCTTTAAACACGTTCTCGCAATTTCTTTTGGACTGTGGTTTAGTTTTCTTCAATCGTACATATTTGAAATCCATTACGTAAAGTAAAGAGATCAGAATTTCAATATATAACACTGAATAAGGTGATTAAAAACACGGTTCCAAGGTATAAAAAAAGGTACTGGTATATCTGCTACCATATAAAACTTTTTCGACGGGTTTCTGAATATAATATTTCTTGAAAAACATTAACACCGAAAAGAGTGAGAAATCTATTTACTTCCCCAATTTTGTATAATCAATCACAGACAACATTAAGTTTGTTGTCATTTGTGCATATTTTCATTTTCATCATGATTCAATTATACAAGGTTTGGTAAGTAGTAACAGCTAAGATTTGACACTGGGTTACAAAAGGTTGTATTTGCGAAGGAAAGAAAAAAGGGAAAAAATTATTCGCTTTTTTTGTGAACGTAGTTAAAAATATATTTTAAGTAGTGTAAAATATACTACTATTCTCGATCCAAAATTAATAAGTACTATGAAAATATGTCCGATTTTCTTCTAATAATGGTTTGAATTTTTATTTTTCGTATAGGTAAGACGCGTCCAGTGCTAATATAATTAATATCTATTTAATATTAATAGTTATAGAAAATAGAATATTTAAAATTGTTCTCTATGAAACAAACATTTAATTTTATTTTCGGAAATTAGTATCAACAATTTATAATAATTTATCAGACACCTACGGACAGATTAGTCTGGCAGAAGTTGACCTTCACATTATGCTTTCGCTTCAATTGAAGCGCTAGGAAGATTCTAACAATGGATAAATAACGTTGATTGATTACATAATTTTTCATCGAGAGACTTACAAAAAGAACCCAATTTCCTTCTGTGAAATAAACAATTGTGAAAACAAAGAAGTACGATTTACGATAGTTAAATAGCAAACATTAAGGTTGACTTGGACCTATTTAACTATATTAGTTATCTCCTACAAATACTATTTTTAACACGTTGGCTGCCAATGTATCACCGGTGATCACAAAAAAACCCTACCCCCAGGTGCCAGTGTATCACCGGTGATCACAGCAAAAAACTACTCCCAGGTGCCAATGTATCACCGGTGATACACGCCTAGGCCTGTAGAATTTAGGGGCTGGGGCCTTAACGGAAGGAGTTTTAAGAAAGACGTAAGTTAAATTTAAAAGAAAAAATATTTAATTTCATAGTAAAACACAACTTAAAAAAATAATACTCAATTATAAATAGGAAACTGCAATTCATTCCTGTAAACAAAAAAAATTATATAAATTCAATGTATTTGCTGAAAATGATTGAGGCATAAGAATGGAGACCGAGGACATTGTCCGCAGTATGTGGATACAAGTTTGGCCTTCTTCCTTGCAACTGACGTAGAGGTTGCAGTCTTCAGTTCAGAATAGCAGCCTCCGCAGCGATATCACTTTCGCCTTCCGTCCTTTGTTACTTCCACTGATGTTGTCAAAATGTGCTTGCCTTGAGGAGATGTTCGCGAAACTGGTGTGCTACCTCTTCCACTTAAATTTAGAATTATATTTTGCCGAATGTCAGATATTTTCATATTGGAATTACTTTCGTTATACAAAATATATTTCGTTTTTCAAAGTCGCTTCGGTGGCAGGCGAATCCCATTCTGTCGTAGTTCCCGTCTGATGTTCATCTACGATATTACTAAAACTCACATCTTGGTCTTCTAGGAAACTGTCATCACTCGATGTATCACTGCTGGAATCTGGGATGTACGATTCTTCATCTGGACTAAAATCTTGGGGTCGGCTTTAGTATACTATCCCAGGCTTTCGGTAATAAAATGGGTATCGTTGGAAAGAGGAGGTTCTCCAGATTAAGAATATATATACATATAGCTGCAGCTGACTTATAGTTTTCGAGATATTCGCACTTAAAGTTGGAAAAAATGCTACTTTTATCTTGAATTTTCACAATATATACTGAATATTTTATTAATATTCTGCACTTATTTTACACTTAGACTTCACCACATTGTTCCTGCATATTTATTTTATAAAAATTATGACGAAAATGGCTGTAAATAAATATTTAACATTTTACACAAATCTTCGTTTAAAAAATAGCAAAAAGGGTTGCAGGTTGACAAGTAATCAGTGTTGCCACATCAAATATTTCGCAAAAATCAAAAGAATAAAAATAAACAGAAAAAAGAAGGATTATACCCCAAACCAAACCATAATGGTGTTATGACTAATGCAAAGTCTTTCGGTATTACCTTTTCTTTGATAACACCCGGTGATTGCCCGACCAGGGTTATTTTTTTGAAGCGCGGCCGAAGGCCGCCAATGCGGAAAGTAGTTCTACACTAAAGAATATTTCAATTCCCCCTCTTTGATAACTCCCGGTGTTGGCTCGACCAGGGTTATTTTTTTGAAGCGCGGCCGAAGGCCGCCAATGCGGAAAGTAGTTCTACACGAAAGAGTATTTCAATTCCCCCTCTTTGATAACTCCCGGTGTTGGCTCGACCAGGGTTATTTTTTTGAAGCGCGGCCGAAGGCCGCCAATGTGGAAAGTATTTCTACACGAAAGAACTTTTCATTTCCCTTACTTATAGTGCATAGAGTGAATATCATAAACTTTCTTATATTATCTTTATATAATCTTTTTATAGGGCATTTGTTTTCTGCATTTTGGGTATTTATTTATTTTGGTTCTTCTCATTCGTTTGCAAAATATCTGATATGGCAACACTTATTACTTGTCAAGCTGCAACCCTTTTTGTTATTGTTGAAATTAAGAGATTTGTGTAAAATGTTAAATACTTATTTACAGCTATTTTCGTGATAAATTTTATAAAATAAATATGCAGAAACAATGTGGTGAAGTGTAAGTGTAAAATAAGTGCAGAATAGTAATAAAATATTCAGTATATATTGTGAAAATTCAAGATAAAAGTAGCACTTTTTTCAACTTTAAGTGCGAATACCTCGAAAACTATAAGTCAGCTGCAGCTATATGTATATATATTCTTAATCTGGAGAACCTCCTCTTTCTAACGATACCTATTTTATTACCGAAAGCCTGGGATAGTATACTAAAGTTTCCCCAAATCTTGTACACTATCACTGGAATCTTCTGCTGATTCCAACACCTCCCGTATTTCCTCCGAATTCATAACTTCACAACTTCACTTCACTTTCTCACTGAATACTTGAACTGTTTGCTATGAACTCTAGCTTTACACTGATTTCCATTTCGCAATGTGATCACCGGTGATACACATTGAAAAAATTAATAACAGTTAAAAAAACAAGTAAGGAAGGGCTAAGTTCGGGTGTAACCGAACATTTTATACTCTCGCAATTTATTTATTTAACTTTATTTATATTACGAGTATATAATTAATATTCGTCATATATATTGTATAAAGTCCATTGAAAATGGCAAACCATAATATTAGGTTAGAAGCACCGAGGTCCTCGTCTTCGATATATGGGGCCTTAAAAACCTTACGAGTATATAATTAATATTCGTCATATATATTGTATAAAGTCCATTGAAAGTTGGGAACCATAATATTAGGTTAGCAGCACCGAGGTCCTCGTGTTCGATATATGGGGCCTTAAAAACCTACGGTCCGATTTAGGCGTTTTTAGGATGGGGCTGCCACACTATAAACATAATATTTGTGCAAAGTTCTGCACCGATATCTTCACTAGTGCTTACTTTATATATTGTAAAGTAAACGATTCAGATCGACTTCAAAGTTCTGGTATATGGGAAGTAGGCGTGGTTATGAAGTGATTTGGCCTATTTTCACAACATATTATTGGGATGTAAGGAAACTATTACAAACCAAGTTTCATTGAAATAGGTCGAGTAGTTCCTGAGATATGGTTTTTGACCCATAAGTGGGCGACGCCACGACCACTTTCCATTTTGTAAAAAAATCTGAGTGCAGCTTCCATCTGCCAATTCTTATGTGAAATTTAGTGTTTCTGACGTTATTCGTTGGTGAGTTAACCCACTTTTAGTACTTTTCAACCTAACCTTTGTATGGGAGGTGGGCGTGGTTATTATCCGATTTCTTTCATTTTTGGACTGTATTAAGATGTGACTAAAAAAAAGACTGCAGAAAGTTTGGTTTATATAGCTTTATTAGTTTGCGAGATATGTACAAAAAACCTATTTGGGGGCAGAGCCACGCCCACCTCCCCAAAAAAATTACATCCAAATATGCCCCTTCATAGTGTGATCCTTCATAAAAGAAATAAAATTTGTTCCATAGCTTTATTTATGGCTTAGTTATGGCTCTTTATGTGTTTTCGGTTTTCGCCATTTTGTGGGCGTGGCAGTGGTCCGATTTTGCTCATTTTCGAAAGCAACCTTCCTATGTTGCCCGGAAATAAGTGTTCCAAGTTTCATTAAGATATCTTAATGTTTACTCAAGTTACAGCTTGCACAGACGGACGGACGGACGGACGGACAGACAGACATTCGGATTTGAACTCCACTCTTCACCCTGATCACTTTGGTATATATAACCCAATATCTAACTCGTTTAGTTTTGGGTGTTACAAACAACCGTTATGTGAACGAAACTATAATACTCTCTTAGCAACTTTGTTGCGAGATTTTAAAAACAGCAAGTGTTCACCGGTGATCACAGCAAAAAAACATTCTCAAACGCGTAGGGAGCATGACTTTTATTCATGGTAAAAAAATCCCGTTGTAACTCAAAGCACAACATGTATTATTTTGCTTGGCAACTGGGAGTAGTTTTTTGCTGTGATCACCGTGTTACACTGGCACCTGGGGGTAGTTTTTTGTTGTGATCACCGGTGATACATTGACAGCCAACGTGTTAAACACGTTCTTGCTATATGCCCTTTTAACTTTCTTAATATTGTATTCATCAGTTTTCTGCCTTCTATTTGAAATTAACTCGCTGTCACATTGGTCTTTGTCAGAGTCCATCCTGGACCATCGACTGGAATTTCTTTGGACTATAGATTAGTTTTATTAGTTTTTCTGGAATCGGACATGTTTTAAATTCATTAAGTCAATTAAGGAGATGAGCATCTCGATATATGCAATTAAATAAGAATAATACCGAAGCGGGTAAAAGATTTTTTACTAAAACATTTCATCAAAAAAATTTTCCGTTTGCGCAATGTAAAAATCAAATGTCAATAAAAGAATTCGAAAAAAACAGATATAAATGAAACAGTATTGCCTACCCCTTGTATTGGTAAAATCTGGTATTATATACAAGATTTTAAAACACTTTGTCAAAATATTTCGTAAAAAAACATTAGTGTTTTGCTAACGCAGAAGGGTTGTCAAAAAAGAGTGAGAAAGCTGTTTACTTATCAAACCTTTTATAATTGAATCATGCATTTTCATCATGCAACATTATTATGTTTGTTTATTTTTTTTAATCAAATGGATGTTGTGATTGATATTTTTTTCGGTTTTCAGTTTTGTTTTCAATTTTATGAAAAGAAAGCCTACTCAAATGTTTTGAACAATAAATTTGTATTTTATATCGAATGGCAATGTCAATTGCGTTTTTTATACCACAGAACGTGAATAGTCTCGTCACTAATATGGAATAAAAAAGTATCCTATGGCCTGCCCCCGGTGCTAAGCTACCTCCAAACCAAATTTAAGCCAAATCAGTTCAGCCGTTTTTCAGTTATAAAGACTTGAACTAACACGACTCTGTTTTATATATATAGATGATCGCGATTGATCTTTCTTAACCATCATTAAAAACACTCAAAAGATTGCAAAAATAACAGCGATTATTATGATTGGCTGAGGATAAACAAAAATTACCTTTTCACTCGCTCAGATATGGACACTTGTGACTATTACTGAGAGAACATAATGCTAATGGCACATCAAGAATAGGTACTCAATAAAATATTTATATATATTTGTCCAAGTCAGATTTTCCAATATAAAACAAGAATATAAAATAACTGAGCACAAGATTTAGTGTATGAAACAATTAATAAGATACCAAATACTGTTACAACTGCATTTTTTCTATTAAGTACGAGTACGTTTCCTTAACCATTGCTGATAAAACATTTTTTGCAGCTTATGTACTTTATAATACGATAATTTATATCAAAAGATGAGATAATTTAGGCGTCTTATGTAAATCAAAAATAGACCTATATATTAAATTAAGTTCGTAACTTCAGAGGATTTCATAATAAAAAAATTATTGATACCTTAAAGCATTACCCTAATCTTTACGTTGTATTCCTAGTTTAATGTAACAAATTTCGTTACAAACTTCTACAAAATTTCCAAAACAAGGTTATTTTCTTGGTTAGATAATCATATCCTTTGAGGTTAGGGGTATTAACGCAAATCTATACGTGGTGCGTATAATAGTAATATAAAGTACAATTTCCGAAATTAAAAAAGTTAATTATTTTGCTTTTAATTTTAAAACATAAATAATAAAAATATTTATTCGTTATATTATATTAAATAAACTTACCCTATTATTTAAACTTCGCAAACATTGGGCCATTTTATTTTCGTTTTATTCAGGTATATAGAATTAATCACTTTAAAGATGTAAAATATGGGTAAACGGGTTTCACATAGATTCCCTCCACACAAAAACAATCCCCCAAGAAGTACTTCAAACAGCCGAAGTGAACTATTCAAAATATACCAACTTAATACAAATAGATATGAGCGAATATGTATGGCTTTGAGAAAACTCGATACCATAATGGTCGATTCCATATAAAGCTATGCTACTATAGGAGAGCTCCCACGTTTGTCGTGTATGGTTCTGCACAAAGTAAATTTTATTTTTTATTAAAAAATATATTAGGCGTGTTTTATTTGACCACCACAAGCTAATAGCTATATCATGGACAAATAAAACGCATTTAGCTTATTTCATATCTTCGCTTAAATATGAATTGTGTTGTCAATGCGGGCCCGAACTCTCAGCTCAAATGTAATTTATTTGAAAGAAAGTTGAATTTATAAATTAAATTTCCTTTTGTTTACCGCTTTTCTATAATATTCTGAGCTTTTAAGAAATCTACAATTATTATTAGATCCGGGATGGTCTAAATAAATATGGATAAAGTTCGATAGAATTTAAAATTTAGGTTTGTTTACATTTTTATCTGTCAAAATGGGGTTTCAACTATTGAGAATGGAAAAAAAACATCGAACTGGCAATGCCTCTAGTTCAATATACAAGCTATGATAGCTTATGACAAGCCAACATAATTATGTTGGCTAAGTCTTCCATACAAAATAAGCTAATAGCTTAATTTGCTGGTTAAATAAAACACGCCTATTGTTTAAATATAGACAAATACATAAAAATGCAAATGTAACAAATTTATATCATAATTACATAAAGTGTTATTACACTATCCGCTCGATGTCTCCAAAGTCTGTCTGTCTGACTGTCATACCAACACTGTTGTTGTTTCACATGCAAAATTAAAATATGACTGATACAACACTGCGTGGTATCCCTGCAAGACAGGTACCGGCGAATTCTCCGGTGAAATGCCAGGGAGCGGTACCCGCAGTTTCAATGAAAGTTTCTATGCCATTCTTAAGGGCGAATTGACAAAAGTACCCGAAACTATTGTGTACATGTGATCGTTCATCCCTTTTTTGCACATTACATTCATCATTTAATAATTTATATATACCTCTTGCACAATTCTGTGAATGATCTTGGTACAATCACGCATGAAAGACCCAAAACTGCGAACCAAAACTACATGTGCACTTTCAGTACTGTTCTTGGTACTATTACGGATGAAAGACCCAAAACTGTGAACCAACACTCCAGGTGCACTTTCAGTACTGCGACCCACAAAAGCCCAGAAACTATACCCGCTATTTTCGGTTAGTTCTACCAAAATCTCAAATGAGAAATTAATAACAAAATCATTAATTATATTTCATATTTATTTAAAATATCATGCCATTTAGGTGTTTATTATTATATTTACTTTATAAATGTATTAACGTACTTCACTATATACATATGTAAACGTATTGAATATTTGAACAATTTTTGCTATCTTACAAAGGCTGGAGGAAGAGTGGCAAATGTCAAATACACTGGCAACGTGCTAGTCTTAACATCCATGCTCTTGTTGTATTATTTCCATTGAACTCATTTCGTTGAATCCATGTCCTTTTAAAGCGATACAACAACGTTATGATTTCTCAATACATGGTGGAAATGAATCAAAAAAGTCATTCTAATTAAACATACAAGAAGTTTTAAATTTTTATGATCACAAACAATCACTTAAATTTACCCTTAAATTTCTGTGTTTTAGCTGCTAATGGCACGGCCAACTGAGGTGCCGGTAAGTCCAAAAAAACTGCATTTGCTTTGCCCTCTAGCTCATTGGCAAAACCCAGTTGACACACCTCGCGATGATAAACGGTTACAAAATCACCTAAATTCCTCGTGCCTTGCTTCCTTCCAATTCTCGTGCTTATGTTGAGCAAAAGGTTTAATTGCACGTAAAAAAGTGACATTAAACCTAATATCTGGTATGTAAATGATTTGTGTTCCATGTAGCAGCGTTTGCATCCATAGTTCTGAATTTGCTTGCAGCACATATTTCATCGCTTCGGAAGTTCTACGCTGCTACTGTAAGTGGCACCAATTAGGTTGCGTACCTTTAACGCGCAGTATGAGGTTTGAAATATCTGTATGGAAAATTTTAGAATTTAAGGCAAGATAATATTATTATATTCAACAATTATTTACATATTCAATGGTTTCGCCCTTGATGTTGACCATTGTTGGCGTAGCTTCTATTGCGTGCTTCGAATTGACAATGCAATGAAGTATTACTGTATCAGCTCTTCAATTCCATATTTTGGCTTTAGAAAACTTTTATTTTACGTTTTACTTATTTAAAAATGCGTGCTTCAATAATTTAAACTTTAATTAGGCTATAGATCACTGAGAACACGAGAACTTTGGTTGTTTCTTTCTATCATTCACGGTGCTATACGAAAGAAGAGATGAGGTAAATGTTTATGCACATTTCGCCCTTTGTTGCATATGTGTGTATGTAGTGGTGTTATTAAAATTTCTTTGAATGTATTGGAGTTTCAGTACCCATGACTTGCTGGGATGTTTCTTGAGTTCGCTATTCTATCAGCTGTATTTGTTTACAAATACAACACTGCGTTGTATGTTTCTTGAGTTCGTTATTCTATCAGCTGTATTTGTTTACTTTCTTATTATTGGCGTTTAAGTGTTTGAAATTAATAAACTTAATAAATTTCGTTATTAATATGGAAGGAAACCACGATATTCAGGTGAATATCAGTGAAATATGAAAATATTTTGATGTTTATGTGGTTGCAAATGATTTTATTGCAGTGTAAAGCAAAACGCCGCCCGGTACATAAGTGGAATGAGGCAGAAGAAAAAGCGCTTGTGGAGTTCCTAATAGAAAATAGATGTTTCGAGGTTTGTCATTTTAATTTAAAAAAAAAAAAAAAAACAAAACAAAAAAAAGAAACAATGTCAAATAATTTTTTTTGTAAGAAACCAACGGCTCAAAGATTTTATGGTCGTTTCATCGAAGACACGCAGCTGACGTTAGGATGGAAAGTAGTGCGCGAAAAGTACGCAATATGCGCACTAATTATAACAAAGCAAAGGAGTGGGATGGGTCGACAGGCGCAGGAAGTATGGAAGGCGACACAATAAAAAGGAAATTCTTTTAAGGAAATCTCTTTTTTTTTTAATTGTGACCATTATTTTTTTCTATAGATACTTTAAGAAAAATGTGTTTTTTCTATGAAGAGTTGGACGATATTTTCGGCAGCAGATTAAATTGTTCTGCAGTAGTGGAAGACATTTGGTGACGCTGTTAGAAAGCTATTCTACAAGTCCATCGGGAGCAGAATGTGTGCTTGAAGCGGGCAGTTCAGTTGAAGCTGAAGAATTACAAAGTCCTGCGTTGAACGACAATGTGTGCACTCAAAGGCAGAAAGGAATATATTTCAAAACTGCCTTGTCAGATATTTTGCAGGTTTATGGCGAGATCGCAGAAATAAGGAAGCAAAAGCTTAAGATGGATGTTGCAGCAAGGGAAAGGGAAATGACAATCAAAGAAAAAGAATTAGAGTTAAAAGAAAAAGAAATAGAATTAAAAAAAAAATTAATGACAAATTAGAAATTGAAAAAATGAAATTCAAATGCAGGAGAGGTTGGCAATGGAAGAGCTTAGGCTAAAATATAAACAATTTTACAATGCACTACATTTTTAGTTCACTTTTGTTATGAATTTATTTTTATTATTATATGTTTTTTATGTTTTAAATGAAGTTTTTATGTTATAAGTTTTGTTGTGATATTAACAGTTAGTGCCTTTAGAAGAATACGAAAATGAAATGATAAATGTACCTAACCCAAAATAAAAGAACCAAAATCAAAAATATAGTTGGATTATAATTAAGCAAAATAATCATGCATTTTTATTAACTTGTATGATTAAAGAACAAATGCATATACATATGTGTATAGGTATTAAATATTTTGATTTTGTATATAACGAAGCAAACAATTTCTCATATTATTTTTTGATGATATAGGGAATTGAGGCATTAAAACTTCATTGCTGTTTTCATTATCTATATCGAAACTGATTAACATGTTGTGAAGAATACAACACACCATAATCAGGTCATTGCATTCCTTCTTATTTGACGTTGAAAGCATTCTAAATTTAAGCTCCTTTAAACTACCGAATTTCTCTTTCAAAATACCAAAACATTTCTCAATTCGTACACGGTATTTGGAAAAATACGCGTTGAATAAATCCCTTTCTTCTTTTCTATGTTCAACACTGTTTTACCGGAAGGGCGTTATTAAATATGGTTTCAGTGGATAGGCATTATCTCCCGCGACCCACTGTGATGTCGACAGGAATTGTTCCGGATGCTTTGCTAGTGAACAATTTGAAAATATTTTCGCGTCATCTACACTGCCTGGGTAACCAATCGTCACCTGTCTTATGCACAATTTATAGTCACAAATCGCTTGTAGTTTTACAGAATATTGACGTTTACGCGAATAGTAAATATCATGCTGCATAACTGGTGCTTCAGCTTATTTTTTTTTCGGAACCATCGATGTAATCCACACACCCTGGCATTTCTTTCGCAGTTGCGGACACAATTTCCAGTCTTTCTCTTTCATTGGGCCAGTATAAAAACTCATTTTTTAATCGCAATATGGCTTTAAAAATTCGTTACGTTATATTTTTAATAATGCCTCCATCACCCCACACCAAATAAGGAAGCCACTTTGAGAACAGATGGTTCATCGCCGGAAGATCCCAACCGATACAGCACTATTTTGAGTTGCAGTTCGATTGGAAGTTGTGAAGCACTTGAACTTGTCTTACAAACAGCGTCATTTTTAATTAATTCTAAGATACGTTCGCATTCCTCCGGGCGAACACGAAGCATCTATTTGAATCTGCTTTCGTCAAGATTCCTTAGCACATTTCGCTGCCAACTGGAAGCCGAAATGAAATTATTTTTCTGACTTTCTCGTGGCATTTCTGTCTTCTTAATTTTTCACTATCAGCTGATTAAGTGTAGAAATATGACATACAACAGTTAAGGGTGCTCACAAGTGTCGTATTTTTTAAGAATATTAAAATATGACATAAGACATACGACAAAGTTTGTGTATTACCTAAATAAATTATAATTGATTTGAATAATACATAAGGAATGGACGCCGATTGAAAATTAGAAGACAAAATTATTTACTGCTCAGATGTAAGTATTTCTTCAACAAAAAAGTAGCGCTATACTAGTACTACCGCTCTACTTGAAAAAAATGTTTAACCCTTACCTAAAAAATCATATACTCATGCGTGGGCTTTGCGATATATAGCACATACGATATATATATATATACAGCACAAACAAAGCTGTCATAAAAGAACAAACACAAACTATCCCCACCCGCAGTCATTATATGAAAAATAGTTTCGGGTAGAAAGCTTAGCTGAATTAAACCGATGATCGCGGAACAAGCAACAGAAAGATTTGGTAATTCCAAAGCCCCACGTCTGGATGTAAGTGCAAAGAAGGCTTTAAAAATTGCCATCAAACTCAATATGAGGACATTCGCAGAAATATTTACTGTGTGTGTGAAAAGGGGCCTCTCCGCAAATCTGGAAAAAACAACGTCTTGTCCTGATGCAGAAGCCAAATAAACTTCCCGGCGAACGCTTTGCATGCTGAACATTGTAGAAACCTACAAGTAGATAATCTAAAATACATAGAAATTGCGATTCGAATGCAGTCGAATGAAGGAAAACAGAGACACTTCGCGAGGGTTTACGTCGATAAATACTACTAAAAGAACACTTGGCGCTGGTTGTCGTGCAGATTATGGTACATTGAACAACAACAACACAAGGCAATGGACACTTCGCGCGGGTTGCATTGTACTAAAAAATACCCAAAACTACAATGTCGAGTTGCCGTGTTATACTACAAAATTGATTACTTTTAGTAAATTATTAGTAATATAATTTTATTTGTTTATATTAGTCGGAATATAATCTGGGTCCATTTGTCTATCTGTCTTTTTGGGTAGGAATATAATCTGTGTCTGTGGTTTTGTCTTTTTGTTTTTTGAATGTTTGTTCATAATTTAATGTAATTTTCATAGTTAACTTGATTTGAGATTTTGAAAGGACAACTTTTTTTTTTGTTAGAATTAGGTTTGTACGCTTAGTTTATGTTATTTGTGTTTTTAAACCGTTTCGTGTACCAATATTAGAAACCTTTTCTCCAACACTATCATTTTGATAGGGTTTTTTACAGCCCTATTCTGAAAAAACCTCATAACTGAGTTGAGAGGAAAAATTTGTGAGGTTTCTTGTGACGTATATTTTGTGCGTCTATTCTGGCTCGAACCTCATAAGAAAAAGCTTACAAAAGTCACCAATTGAGGTGAAAAGCATTTTGCTGTCAAACAGTTGTTTCAAAAGAAATAAATTCAAAAAAACAAAAAAACAAATTGCTGTAAAATTTGTAAACAAATGAAAAACATCACAATTGCGTATTTACAGTCGAAAGTTAAAAAACAAAATAATTATAAAACAAGTAAGGAAGATATGGTTTTTGACCCATAAGTGGGCGGAACCACGCCCATTTAATATTTTGTATACCATTTTGAGTGCAGCTCTTCTGTACCATCTTTACAATGAAATTGAAGGTTTCTGGTGGTTTTTAGTAATTCTCAACATAACATTTGTATGGGAGGTAGGCGTGGTTATGACCCGATTTCCTTCATTTTTGGACTGTATAAGGTAGTACCTAAAAGAAACGACTCTAGAAAGTCTCCTTGATATAGCTTAATTAGTTTGCGAATCCTTCATACCAAATTTTATTTCAATAGCTGTATTTCTGGCTTAGTTATAGCATTTTATGTGTTTTCGGTTTTCAACATTTTGTGGGCGTGGTGGTCCGATTACGCCCATTTTCGAACTTAACCTTCTTATGGTGCCAAGAAATACGTCTTCCAGGTTTCATCAAGATATCTAAATTTTTACTCAAGTTACAGCTTGCACGTACGGACGGACAGACAGAGATCCGGATTTGAATTTTTTTCGTCACCCTGATCATTTTGATATATATAACCCTATATCTAACTCGTTTAGTTTTAGGACTTACAACCAACCGTTATGTGGACAAAACTATAGTACTCTCGTAGCAACTTTGTTGCGAGAGTATAAAAATAACATGGATGTAAATCATCGTCTTATAAAGGCTGTGCGTCAGTGTCCTTTGCTTTACAAAAATAATGCATCCTTATCGGATCGTAGATGTGGTTGGCAGCAAATCGCTCAACGAATAAAAATGCAACGTACGTTCATATTGCTCCAGATTCGGTTAAACACAATTATTCGATAACTGAACTTTTATAGAGGCCCTTTTTTTCAAAGAACAATTCCTCCATGCTCGTTATAGCACGCACCTTTGTTTCCAAATATTGCTAAAAACCAAAACAAACACAAATATTTTTGTATTGTGATGGCTGCTTTCACACGTCACAGATATTTGAGAAAATTGTGAGCATTTGAGCTTTTGAATTTTCTCCAGCATAAGGTAATCATCACCAAATCCAAAAACCTCACAGTAGTGAGTGTGGTGATTTTTGAGAGGGCATGAGAATAGGGCTGTTAGTTAGGATTTCGCTGTGGGTGATTTTTGCATATATTGCTTTGCATAGTAGATATATATATATATATATATATTTATACGTTTTGTTTATTACAAGTAGATTGTTTTGCAACTTTTGGGCTCTTGGAGAACCGAACACCTAAAAAAAAAAACTGGTAACGCACCTATATGGCAACCTCAGAGGTGGTGAGGAAGAGCAATACATACGCAATTAATTATTGTTACGAATAAAATATTTCATTAATATTGTCTTTGCAAATCCACAAAAACATTTCCATTTGCGGTACGTTTATTTAAAACTCTGTGTCGAAATACGTAATAAATCGAGCAGGTGATCTCAGCTGTGAAAAATTTCCCATTATCCAGCTGATTCTTTTGCTACTTGTAGGTATATACAATGATGCTGATCACTAGAAAATACTAGAGTGACTAATTTGTGTAATACCCCTGACAGACGGCGGCGTTATTTCGGAATAACTGCTTTAATCGGGGTTAATTCGAGAGTTATCTCAGTTAACTCCGTTTGCTAACTCCCATTTAATCCTCAAAATTTTAGAGAGTTAGTGGGAGTTCGTGGCATTTTCGTTGGCAACACTGTTAAACATGGCCGATTTTTATCTATTGTGAATGAAAATATGCAATACTGACAGCTGTTTTTCAATTAAATGTAAACAAAAACATTATTAGTGATTTTGTTCTATTTGTGCGGCTAACAACCGCATTAATTGCTTTCTATCCAATTTTATTTCACCAAAATGGAAATATTGCCAGTCAGCTGTTATGGGAGTATATAACTCGTTTGCTGCCGTCTGTCACCCACAAAATTGGAACTGATTAAAAGCGCAGTTAATCGGGAATAACTCTGCCGTCTGTCTAGCGTATAAGATTGGAATAACAGTTAAAGCAGGAGTTTCAAGTTCAATCCGATCATCGATGGATATTTATACTATGTTTACATATAGTGAGATTCTCTCCATTTACGAGATTAACTCGATAATCTGTAATGAAGAAACGAGATTTCTCATACAAAATTCCTCTTTTTATAATCCGAGATTATAAAATTATCTCGCATTATACAACTAGATTTTCGGTGTTATTCCTAGTTTTGTCGTTTTTAATTTTGCGAAGAAGAGGAGAAATTTCAAATGAAAATGTTAACAAAAATGGCCGGCAGCGAGAGAAAAATGTCTAATCCAACAACAAATACAACAGATTTGACAATTGATAATCTCATTTGGCTATATGTAAACGGTTAGATTCCTGAACGAGCTTAGACCGTTATTATTTTCATATGTAAACATAATATAAAAGGCTCACTGATATTGCTCACGATTGGTTACAAGTTACTCACAAATATTTCAGGTATGAAACCATACAAAAATATTTATGTTAGTTTGTTTCATATCAATATTTGTTTACAGATTTTGCAAATATTTGATTGTTACAAACAGCATGGGAGAACTGATTCCTGATGTTCGAAAGTCAAATATGGCTAACGATTAGCTCTCATACCAGCATTAAAAATATTTTATTAGCTTAAAAATAAAATTTTCAAAATAATAAAAAAAGCGCTTTGGATATTAAACGTATTAAACATTTATTTTTTCCGTAAAAAAGTTATCCACATTCAAAACAAACTGTTATAGTTATATATATCTTTTAACAGGTTTTTCCATATTTATTCCCGATTAACTGGTCATATTCCAAAAAAAAATATGGGCAAACTTTAGTATTCCGTCCCACGATTTCGAGGATATTAAAGTAATTCATATAAAATTCAATGCAGTGAAGTGAAGATCAAATTTTCAACTAAAATTACTAAATACCTATAACTATTAACCACGAGATCGTAGAACGGTATACTAAAACCGACCCAAAAAGAATTATTATTCTTAATTAAAATTTACATATTTTGCAGAATGTCATTGACTGAATAACTAAACTTCCTTGTTAAATAAAAATATATGTTAAATAATAAATATGTATATTTGTATGTATACATTTAAATAATTACTTCCTATTTTCCAGTCTCCGCTTAAAGTGGTCATAAACGATACAAATGTGTGTTGGATCGGTATGCGTGGGAAGCAGATTTACTCGCGTATCGGCTTGTGCGCATACCAATCCATGTTTGCGAAAATTTTCGATTTTTTACGTTCGGTGTGGACACATTTTTGTAAACGAGATAACCAAACTTGCAATGACTCACGAAATGAGGCTTACACAGCATGTAAATGAAGAGGCAGAGGAAGACTCATCGGTACTGCTGAACGAGAAAACCGACTGAAACGTAAGAGGTCTTCAGACTTAGCAAGGCAACTGTAGCAGCAAATGAATTTCTCCAACATTTAGCTTTTAATTATTATTTTTAACTTATTCGAATTGAATTGTTGCTAGTCTTTAATCATTGTATACTAGGTACAATTGTAATTTTTATTATATATATATATATATATATATATATATAAGTTTTATACAAACTCCAGGAAATTCAATGCCAAAATAGTAATAAAACACTTAAATTTTTGTTTTAGTTAATTTTTATTTTACACAACCGCACGCTCTCGTTGCCTGCAAGAAAGTAAGTGCCCTATGTGCATACAAAAAGGAAGCAAAAATGTTCTTAGGCAGAGAGCGAGAGTACAAAGAGAAGAGAGAGCTTTGCCTCTGCAAAGAATTGGGGAAACCCAGTAAAATCCAATCAGATCAATAAAAAAAAACATAAATTAATAAGATGCGTTTATATAAACAGCAATGGTTAGACTAGAAATTATTTTAGTTTGATTATTGTTAAATATATATATATATAATTAAAATTACAATTGTATATATATATGCCAGTTATATAAAGGTTCAGGCTGAAGGTCCAGTTAGCCCCAGTTGGTCTCGCAGTGCAGTAAATCTAGCTGTTGGTAGTGGCTTCGTTTAAATATCCGCCAATTGGAAATCTGTGGAAATATACTTGACGCAGATTAGTTTGTTTTCAATTTGTTCCCTGGTAAAATGATATTTAATATCTATGTGCTTAGTTCTCTTGTGGCAAGTAGGATTATTTGCTATACTAATACAACCTTGGTTGTCTTCAAAAATATCTATTGGGCCATTTAAGTTTATTTTAATTTCATTTATTAATGACTTTAGCCATACTGCTTCTCTAACACCTTCAAATAAGTCCATATATTCTGCTTCGGTAGATGAAGCAGCAACTGATTTTTGTTTCATAGTACTCCAGGAAATTGAACAATTTCCAAACATTTTAAATATATATCCTGTAGTACTTCTCCTGTCAGTCTCATTTCCAGCCCAATCAGAATCGACATACCCTATAAGAATATTATCTACTTTAAGATTCCTTTTAGGTATCTTAAAACTCGTTTAAGACATGTCTTTAAAACATTTTTAATATATGCAGATTGACTGAGGCAAATTTGATCATCTTTTCGATCAATTTTTATTCCAAGGAAATATCGTATTTCACATAAGTCAGTCATTTGAAATGTACTTGAAAGATAAGTTTTAAATTTAGACATACTTTCGAAATTACTGGTGGCAATTACAACATCGTCAACATATAATAGTATATACATATTTTTACTTATATCTCCCTTATTTAAAGTATATATACATCGGTCTACTTCAAGATTCTGAAAACCAAAATTTTTAAGTGCACTTTCAAAAACCTCAAACCAGCATCGTGCAGCTTGCTTAAGGCCATAAATAGGTTTATTTAGTTTACATACTTTATTTCCATCATACTGAAAAAATCAAATTAAACCTTTTGGAACCTTGATATAAATTTCATCCTTCAAAGTTCCATTTAAAAATGCTTTTTTTACATCCATATGATCAGTAAATTATATTGATTAGAAAATGCTAAAAGAAATCTGAAACTAGAAATTCGTGCAACAGGTGCAAACTTCTCATCATAATCCATCATATATTCTTGGGTGAAGTCCCTTGCTACCAGTCTTGCCTTATATTTTAGTAAATTTCCATTTTCATCTTGCTTTAAACTAAAAACCCACTTGCAATCTACTATGTTTTTATCCATAGGCCTTTGTACTAAGTACCCATGTATTATTTACAAAATGAGAATTTAGTTCATCTTGAATAGCTTCCTCCCACAAGGTTCTGTCATCGCGAAATTTAATTTCCTCATATGTATTGGGAATATCACTTAAACATAATTGGGTATTCATAAGACATTTTTCTAAAAATCTATATGATAATTTTGGTTTATCTTTATTTTTCTCACTGCGTCTTACTTGTTGATTTTCATTTTCTTGTATATTATCACCAGTTTCAACTACTGGATCGGTATTCTCGAGACAAGTGGAATTTTCATTTGAGTTTTCACCAGACTTTGAATCCATTGATTCATTCACTTCAGCCATTTGGCTCATACCCACTTACGCACTTTATTTATTGCGTATACAGTTGATCCAAAAATTTTCAAATATTTTAATATTGGCTTCTTTTTATGCCACATCTCATATGGTGTTTTTCTTATATTTTCCAAAGCTCTACTTGGGGACCTATTGACTAAATATGTTGCTGTTAAAACAGCTTCAACCCAAAAACTTTTATTTAGTTTAGTACAGTTAATCATAGAGCGAGCTTTTTCGGTGATTATTTGAATCATCCGCTCTGCAACACCATTCAATTGTAGGGTATGAGGAACCGTTAAATGATAGCTGATACCTTTTTCTACACAAAATTCACGCATTTCATTATATAGGTATTCCTTGCCATTATCAATATATAGATTTACCAATTTTAAGTTGAAATGAGCCTCACTTTTCGCCACAGTCTTTGAATACAAAAAACACGCCTCACATATTTCATTTCTATTTAGCTGTATGTTTTTTAAAAGTTCAACATCTTCAAACAAGCTATTCCGTTTAATTTCTAAGAATTTTTCTACACTAATATGACCTAACCTTTCATGCCACAAACGATATTCTGTATCATTTAAAATTTTCGATGTGTATATACTTTACTATTTAAATAAAATTTCACAATCGGTACATTATATTTACATATCCCTTCAAATGCCAATTTACCATTTTTGATTACTTTTATATCCTCCGGATTGAATTCGACGGACATTCCAGCATCTAGCATCTTCTTTACGGATAGTAAAATGTGCGGAATTTCTTTGCAATACAGCACATTTTGTAATGCAATGTTTTTCCCAGAACTGTTAAGACTAACTAATCCTTTCGCAGTAGCATACACAAATTCTCCACGCTTTGCAATCTCAATCGCCACACTTGGATTTAAATTCTCATACTGGGAAAATAAAGTTATGTCATTTACTATATGATCTGACGCCCCTGAATCTAATATAAAATCTACGCCATCTGTCTCACTGGAATTAGCTAATTTCATCATAAATGCGAAAGCACATTCTGGCTGCGTTGCTGTTGCCATCTGAGCCTGTCTCTCTCTAACATTACTCTGGACATGAACATTCTGGTTGCCACCTGCCTGCCTTTTTAAGGAGAAACAGTCTTTCTTCATATGGCCTAATTTGCCGCAATGAAAACACTTCAGCTTAGACTTGTTCAGAAATTGTTTCTTCACAAATTTTTTTATTTTGTTTTTGTATGTGCTATCCCTAGGCTCTCGATTTCCTATAGCCTGCAATACTTTTGCACTTGTGTCCTTGCCAACACCTTTTAGTTTAATTTCATGATCGAGAAGCCGAGTCTTTACAAAGCCTAATGTTAAATTGCTCTCAGAGAGAGTTTCTATCGCTGTTATTACTCCATCATAGCTAGTTGGAAGTGTTAGAAGCAATTGAGACACTTTGTCCATATCCTATCTTGGCTCCCGCAGCAACTAACTCAGTAACCAAAGCAACAAATAAGCGAAAGTGGTTTACTAGCGGAGTATCACCCATGTTGTTTGCGTAATGAAAGTTGAGATGCCAGGCTCCTCTCCTTAGCCGAGTTCCCATTGTTGGCAAAAATTAAAAAAGAGTCACTCAAATATTCAATTACAAAACTCTTTGCATTTCTTTCTGCTCGCTTCACTTCATTACTTTCCAAGATTTGAGTTCACTTTTAGGTAAATGAGCCCAAAATAAACTTTTTTATTTAGTAAAAAAATTGATATCTCGCTCCGTTTACGAGATATCGAGCGTTGAAGTTTGTGTTAACAGCAGCCGATGCGCGCACTTACATATGCATTGATGCAGGTGTTATGTGATTGATTGACAAGTTTTTTCGGGTACAACTACTTTCTGCACTGGCGGCCTTCGACCGCGCTTCAAAAAAATAACCCTGGTCGAGCCAACACCGGGAGTTATCAAAAAGGGGGAAATGGAAAGTTTTTTCGCGTACAACTACTTTCTGCACTGGCGGCCTTCGGCCGCGCTTCAAAAAAATAACCCTGGTCGAGCCAACACCGGGAGTTATCAAAGAGATGGAAATGGAAAGTTTTTTCGCGTACAACTACTTTCTGCATTGGCAAATTATATTCTAACGTATTCTTTAATTCTAATTAATATGAAAATTAAAAACTTGTCAATCAATCATATAAATCAATCACATGTGAATGTAAATCAATCTCATAACACCTGCATCAATGCATATGTAAGTGTGCGCATCGGCTGCTGTTAGCACAAACGCTCGATATATCGTAAACGGAGCGAGAAAAGTGTTTATTTTGGGCTAATTTACCTAAAAGTGAACTCAAATCTTGGCGCCCAGAAATTAAAATTTCTCCCCCAAAAGCCTGGGATAGTATACTAAAGTTTCCCCTCCGATTGTTCGAACACACATGTGTTATGGTGCATGGCTACTCTTAACTAAATTGCAATTAACGAAAGCAATTGAAAGCTCTACAATTATCGAGACAATGTCTCTTGCATCTCGAAATTGCCTTTGAATTGTAATACTATAATCGATATTTGTCTTGTCACATATCTATCAATAATCATAATTTAAAATTTTTCAAGATGGTTGATCCAGTGCAAAAGGAATTCGTACAGGCGTTTATAAATTTTCTAAAAAATCCTAGTACCTCTCAAAATTTGTCTTCAGATTGCAGAGAGAGTGTTGATGTGGCAATTCAATGTCTTCAATCCGCATTTGATATATCCGATGACGTGGGGTTGCAATCTGTTGCAGGAACTCAAGAATCGGACGACTCTGTAAATAAGGATGGGATTGATATGTTTGAAATATTCCAGTCGTTATTTATTGAACGGAATCCAAAAGCTACACAAATGGCGGAGTCTTTTAAAAATGAAGGTAATCGGCTTATGAAAGAAGGAAAGTATAATGAAGCTATGTTGCAGTATAATCGTGCTATATGCTTCGATCCAAGAAATGCAATTTATTACTGTAATCGTGCAGCTGCTTACATTCGCTTAAATTATAACGAAAATGCGGTTACAGATTGTAAAACAGCATTATTGTACAATCCCACATATGGCAAAGCCTATGGAAGGCTTGGGATAGCGTACTCTAATTTGAAAAAGTACTTGGAATCACAACAAGCCTATGAAAAGGCAATTGAACTGGAACCAGAAAATCAGGACTATCGCAACAATTTGCAAGTAGCTCGTGAAGCCGCACAATTGCGTGATTCAGTTCCCCAGATATCAGAAAGCATAAATTCTGTGCTTTCATCTCAAGCAATTCGTAATTTAGTTAATGATGCTGATATAGACTTTGGACAATTGCAGGCATTGAGTCAAGACCCTGTTGTAAGGAATACAATTCAACAACTATGTTCAGGGATGCCAACAAATAGTAATGATCCTATGGCATCTCCTCTGCTTCCAAATAGTATGATACAGCTTTTCCAATCAATAGCAAGCCAATTTGCAGCGGCTCAAGGAAATGGTAGTTCGAACGACTCATCTAGTTCACATACGGATACTCGTCCACCTGCGGTATAAAAGTCGGTTGAAGAAAGACAGTAATGTATTACCGACCGGATTTCAAATCGGCCAGGGTTATTAAAATGACAAGATTCGATTAAATAATGTGTATTTATTTTCTCTTGCATAAAAAATTATGAACAAGCATATAATTAATCGGTTTTTTTTTTATTTGGCAAAGTAGGTAAGACCTTTGCATTATAATTGCTTGAAAAAGCATACACAATGAAAGCTAAAAAATAAATATTTCCAAATTACGGGTTTGAAGTCGATAATTTACTGTTTTTGGCACGATTCCGATTATAAATCCGATATAAATGGGGTATCGGGTGAAAGAGCAGGAATAGATATAAATATTCTTGATCGGACTTATAGTTTTTGAAATATTCATGTATAAAGTCCAATTTTTTCCATAAGTAACACATGGTATTTCACACACTTTAACGCTATTTTCTCACATTTTTCACTTGACATGTTGAAATTTACGCTATTAACATTCAATTTAATTCAAATTCTAGAGTTATTAATGGTTTTTTAAGCAAAAATTACTTATTTTAAAATTCACTTACCACACTAATAGCTGAAAAGGTTTCTGTGTTTACAATTATGTGGAAATCGAGCGTTGCCACATGTTAGAAACCATGGATGATGGATTTTTAATGACTGCGTTTTGTTTATTTACATATCATTGTGTTTTGTCGTGGAATTTTCTTCTGCATCAAGAATGTATATATAAATCTTTCCAGGGAAAGATCGGGGGTTTAGTACACTAAGCTTTGGGGAATAAAGTGGGCATGGTTGGAAAGGTTCTCCAGAGTAAGAATATATATATATATATAGCTGCAGCTGACTTATAGTTTTCGAGATATTCGAACTTAAAGTTGAAAAATGTGCAACATTTATCTTGAATTTTCACAATATATACAGAATATTTTATTAATATTATGGACATATTTAACACTTACACTTCACCACATTGTTTCTGCATATTTATTTTATAAAAATTGTCACGGAAATAGCTGTAAATAAATATTAACAATTTAACTTAATTTCAACAATAACAAAAAGGGTTGCAACTTGACAAGTAATAAGTGTTGCCATATCAGATATTTTGCAAACGAATGAGAAGAACCAGAATAAATAAGTACCCCAAATGCAGAAAACAAATGCTTCCCAAAAAGATCGTATAAAGATAATATAAAGAAAGTTTGTGATATTCACTCTATGTACTATAAGTATATTTTATTGCATCAATAAGTTTAACAAACGGATCTTCGTGTTTATTTGCTATGGTTTTCCTCCACATATACTCTATTATCAAATTTGCAAAATCTTCAGGATTGTTATAGTTATCTTTTATAAAAAAACGTTTGATGACCCGCCACTGGGACTCAATGCGCTGCGTATGGGTTCCATCATCGGCAACAAATGGATTGTCGGGATCGCTGTGATTTACACGACGCTGCTCATACCCGTGACTTGTCAAGCAGTCGTACGCCTTCCAGCACTCGGTACATATTATTGTACCTTCTGCGACATGCTTTTGAATTATCGGTATGAGCACCTCGGAAGAACGTACGTTGTCCGGACATACTTCTAACCTTAATCATCGCTACTCTCCTCTACCATTCCCAATACCCAGTGGCCTTCAACTCTCCTTCCTAAAACAGAAATCAAAAATAAGTATTTATGTAACGTAAACAATAATATATTTTTTATTACCTTTGTTGTATTTTCGTTTACCGAATTTACTATCATCGATTTGCACTTTTTTGGCAGGGCAGCTTCGCTGCAGTAATTGCACCAGTCGCGTATGGTGGAGCTCGATAAAACTGGCTCCCTGATCATGCTGTTTTTCCGAACTTCGGCTTGTGACCAATGCGAGGCATAGGCGTACATTACGTAGAACACCTGAGATAATGGCATCTTAGCATTCTCAAACCATATACCCTTCGTTCGGGACACTGCTCGCATACGGTAAGTACTCTTCCGACATCGAAAAATTCCGACTGCACTATTGCCGGCTATTGATACCGGCGTAGCAGTCTTGTGTAAACGACACAACTTCCTATTCGGAATCAATCCCTGCTCTTCTGCAAAAGCAATACATTTTTCGGGGGTGTGTTTTTTCCTTTGATCTCCGACGCAGTCAAAACGTTACTTTTTCTAACAACACCTCGGCTGAATTAAATTCTATAATAACATACCTGCTGAACTTCCATTCATTTAAAAAAATAGATAGCGTTAAGGAATTTATATAAAACAATTCGGAAATCACTTGAAAATATTCACGAATATTCGCTTAGAAAAACTCACGTATGATCACTTGCAAAAGCACAATTTGAATTGAAAAGTATGAAAAAAAAGTAAAACGGACAGAAAAAGAACGGTATTTTGATTCAATAGTAGTTGTAAAAAAATTCTTTATAGAAAATGAAGTGTTGAGGAGACTGATATACCCTCTTTGACATTATTTATTTTTGGACTTTTTTCTGCATTGGCGGCCTTCAGCCCCGCTTCAAAAAGATAACCCTGGTCGAGCCAAAACCGGGAGTTATCAAGGAGGGGAAATAAAAAGTTCTTTCGCAAAGAACTACTTTCCGCATTGGAGGATTCCGTCCGCGCATCAAAAAAATAACCCTGGTCGAGCCATCACCGGCGGTTATCAAAGAAAAGGTAACACCATTATGGTTTATGTATTTGGGGTATAATCCTTTTTTTGTGTTTATTTTTATTCTTTTAATTTTTGCAAAATATCTCATGTGGCTACACTGATTACTTGTCAACCTGCAACCCTTTTGGTTATTATTGAAAAGAAGATTTGTGTAAAATGTTAAATATTTATTTACAGCTATTTTCGTGATAATTTTTATAAAATAAATATGCATTGAAAAAATTTACCCTGGTCGAGCCAAAACCAGGGATGTCCGAAATTTTTTCGATAGAACCCCTTTCTGAAGTGGCGATCGAGCCAACACAAGCCTGTTCGGCTGTCGGTTGTGATTGCAGCTTCGCGATGTCGAACCTTCCACGTGTTTGTTGCGGGTGCGTATCTTAGCTGCTACAAGATAGTGATCCGAGTCGATGTTGGGACCACGAAGCGTACGCACATCAAAAACACTGGAGACATGTCGTCCATCTATCACAACATGATCGATCTGGTTGCGAGTGATTCGATCCGGGGACAGCGAAGTAGCTTGATGGATTTTCTTATGCTGGAATCTAGTACTACAGACGACCATATTTCGGGCCCCGGCGAAGTCGATCAGCCTCAGACCGTTTGGCGATGTTTCGTCATGGAGGCTGAATTTTCCGACTGTTGCGCCAAAGGCACCTCCCTTACCCACCCTAGCATTGAAATCGTTTCGGGGCAGCGCTCATAGGTACGTTCTAGGCGCTCATAGAAGGTATCTTTGCTCACTTCGTCCTTCTCTTCCGTCGGGGCGTGGGCGCAAATCAGCGATCGCTCGCTTTGATGCGGATTGTGGCTCGACGTTCATCTACCGGAGTGAATGCCAGGACTCGACGACGGAGTCTCTCTCCCACCACGAATCCCACACGGAATTTGCGCACCTTTATATGGCCGCTGTAGTAGATGTCACAAGGACCCACCTTCTTCCGTCCTTGTCCCATCCATCGCATTTCTTGGATTGCGGTGACGTCAGCCTTTACTCTTACGAGGACATCAACCAGATGGGCAGAGGCACCTTCCCAATTAAGGTTCCGTACATTCCAGGAGCATGCCCTTAAATCATAGTCCTTTATACGTTTGCTGTGGTCGTTATCAAAAGGGGGGAGTCTCATCCGAGGCTCATTGGTTATTCGTTTTTAGGTGGTGGGTCCCAAACCCTACGCACAACCGCATAAGCGGGATTCGCCTTCTCACTTTAGCTCGCTTCTAGACAGATGTCTGTTGGCTACCCAGAGGATACTTGGTCTAAGACCGGAAGTCGTGAGCTCCTTGCGCCACATGCAAAAGAATCGTTCCTGGCCAATGGCAGTCAGAAACTTTCCTCTCTTCGTGACTCCATCCTCCCGTGTATGAAATTGCTTGTTGAAAATTTTGATTGTTTTATCTTTAAAGCGGAATATCTCGAAAACTAGGAGTCTGCGGTACCTCTAACCCTATATATTTTTTAATCGGGAAGACGACCTCGGTGACCTCAGATCGCGGCGCCATAGTAATCGGAATTGTGCCCAGTTTTTACATGTAGCACAAATTAAGATAAAGTTGGTGAAGATACGTCAGAAGCTGTCTGTCGCCAAAGGCTGGGCACGATTCCGATTACTTTAGGGTCTCGCTTTGACTACGAATTCTAAATGATGTATGAGCTGTAGGAAGAGGTTCCAGGTAAGGAATATGGTTGAGCTTGACCAAAGCATCCCACGGTTTCGGGTTAAAATTGGTATGGTCGGATAGAGGAGATCCTCTAGATTAAAAATATATAATATATTAAAAATTTACAAATTTTTACACGTGTTTTCTAGATTCATGGTGAATTTTTCATTTATATTATGCAAATGTCTACATATATCCCCTGTTTTAGTTGGTGCGAAAGTACAAATGCTTTATAAAATCGTGCTGTTGTCTAAAAAACTGTGTCCATAAGAACGTGTGTTTATTTTTATAGTAGGGTCAAGCAGCGAAAGCCGGAGTGCGGAACTTTAATCAGCTAAACCTAACCTTCACCCACGTCCACTTAATATTTGGGTCAGATGAAAGTTCAGGTCCCCATGCTGTATATTTATCCATGAATGGATGTCAGGGATAAGTCTGTGAGTCCACCGTCCTTTGGTTGAGCTTTGTCACCGCTGCTGCCGTATTGTTATACTCTAATTTCTCTATTTTTTGTTTCTGTAGGTTCTGATAGTTCGCTTAATCTTGCGAATTCGTCACCCTTGGATGACGTACCATCTTTCTTTGTTATTATGAAGGCGTATGAGGTTTGGACCATACTTATTTCTCAATCGGTCTCCTCTTTTTTATTAGACTACCCATTTTTTACGTTTTGGTTACTTTATAATGCCTGTGCTTTTTCGTTCATGTTTTTAGGCTTTTTGGTTGGTGGCAAGTTGCCCGATATCTCTCTCTTTTTGGAAGTTTTATTTGAATGCTCGATAGATTCACAGACTTTTGCTGATCCAGCAATGGTGGATGCCCCAATCTCGACAATAGGAGGTGTTCTCATAATTTTAGAGTTCCTCCGGAAAGGATTCTCTGGTGTGCGCCCAGAACCAGTTGGAAACACCTGTCAGTGGGTACGTTCAGTCCCTGTCGCTGCGCGAAATGCCTTGCTGTTATGAATGTTGTTTGATGTTATGCCATACATAAAACATTTATGATCTAGTATAATTGTTTTAATAATAAAATTACTAATATAAGTAAATTTTATGAGAAAATAGAAAACATTCTCAAAATGTAAGGTTACCGAGTTCTCACTAGGTATCATTTCTTTCGTGCTCACCTGCACAGTCACAATTCCTCTCCGTTGACAACTATTACGATTTAAAGCCACCGTTTCAAATAAATTTATCATCTACATATATAATGCTTCCAATTGTCTATTATGGGGTTTTTGAGTATAGAAGCGATAGAAATCTGGTTTTTGCAAATATTCGCTTCAAAAATTCTCAGGTATGTGCAATTATTGTCAAATCTGTGCTATGCGAAGCGCTGTGTAATTGTGTTGAAGCATTATATGCACCCAATCCGTAACAATTTGCCCTTCCCACGTTCATTGTTATTAGAACTATGACTCATTTGTAAATATAACAAACCTATTGTATAGGCTCCTGGAGAATAGTCGCCAGTGTACTTGCCCTGGCAACTGAAACTAGATTTCATATTACGATAGGCTATTTGTCTCAGTCTCAGCCACTCCTCTCTTTCCCTCGCAGATTCCAAGTGTAATCAGGTCGCTCTCTACCTGGTCCCTCCATCGGAGTGGAGGCCTTCCCCTTCCTTGGCTTCCTCCGGCGGGTACTGCGTCGAACACTTTCAGAGCTGGAGTGTTTTCGTCCATTCGGACAACAGGACCTAGCCAGCGTAGCCGCTGTCTTTTTAATCACTGAACTATGTCAATGTCGTCGTATAATTCATACAGCTCATCGTTCAATCGTCTGCGGTATTCGCCGTTGCCAATGTTCTGAGGACCATAAATCTTGCGCAAAATTTTCCTCTCGAAAACTCCTAGTGCCGTCTCATCTGATGTTGACATGATCCAAGTTTCCGCACCATAAAACTAGACGGGAATGATAAGCGACTTGTAGAGTTTAATTTTGGTTAGCCGAGAGAGGACTTTATTTTTCAATTGCCTACTTAGTCCAAAGTAGCACCTGTTGGCAAGATTGATTCTGCGCTGGATTTCGAGGCTGACATTGTTGGTGTTGTTGATACTGGTTCCCAGGTATACGAAACTATCTACGACTTCGAAGTTATTACTGTCAAAAGTGACGTGGGGGCCAAGACTGTTTTCTTGATGACAGGACATATTTCGTCTTGTCCTCATTCACCTCCAGACCCATTCGCTTCGCCTCCTTATCCATGCGGAAAAAGCAGAACATATTGTTAATAATAAGACATAAATGTGTCTTTCATTTTAAAAGAAAAAAATATAAGAAGTATTTGAGAAAAAGCTTGGTAAGTACCTCGAGGCACTAAAGCGGGATTTATTTAAATGCCTTTCCCGCTTAAGTGTCTCAAAAGTCTTTCATGTTAAGAAGGGGCACTTAAGCGGGGATTACTGTATATGTTATGTTTACCATATTTTATATATTTCAAAATAGATTTAAAAGATATTTCGTTATATCAAACATAGAATTTTCCTACTTGTTGGCTGCATTTTAAATCCATCAACCGAACAACTGCTGTCCCTCCAATTCTGAAGATTTGCGCAGCGCTCTGAATCCTTGCTGAAAGGAAATGCCAGGGGAATGATTTCGGAATTTCACAACCGAACTTACAGAAGTGACCAGATTGATGCTCAAAATATACCCAAAACATGTACAATTTAACATAAGTATAAAAGAGCAAAATACTACAAAAATAATAAGCAACAAAATAGAATTCCCAGGTGTAATCAATATATATACTCAAAACTACAATCTATAATGAAAAAACTGGTCTTGATCAGTAACCTGTTTTTGACATATTTGGATAATCAGGGTTGATAGTGTTGGAATAATTTTATTTTATTGATTATAAATGCGCACTTGAGATTAGCTGTAAAAACTGCGAAAGTAGATGTAAGTGAACAATGCGATAAATAAGAACACAAACTAAACATCGCAGTGTTGCCAGACTTATGCAAAAACTTATACATACAAATTGAGCTTATTCTTATACAATTTCAACACTTCTTCTTAAGCAAATATATGTATGTTATATAAAATTATAAAAATTACAATTTAATTCAAACCAAGTAGTTTTGTAAAGTAACAGTGCTTTTGTTTACATAAATTTTTAGTAAATATATCAGCAATGTTTTTATCAGTGGAAACATATTTTAATACAATTTCATTGTTCGAAATTTTTTCTCTTATAAAATGAAATTTAATGTCAATATGTTTTGTTCTTTTATGATGTACAGGATTTTTGGAAATATGTTGAGAGCTTAAATTATCTCCGCAGATAATCATTGGCTCCTGCTTTGTCCATCCAATTTCGGTTAAAAGATTACGTAAGTATATTGCTTCTTTAGCGGCTGCAGTCAAAGCAACATATTCCGCTTCTGTGCTGCTTAAGGCAACAACACTCTGCTTTGCTGAAGACCAGGAAAATATGCTTCCACCCAAAAGGAATGCATATCCAGAGTAGGATTTTCTATCCAGATGATCGTTTGCCCAATCGGCATCTGCGAAACCTTGCACGGGTTCGCTAACTTTCCGGTATACGATTCTCAGATGAACTGTACTAGAGAGATATCGTAAGACGTGCTCCACATGTGGATTTGTATTGCGTTGCGACAATTTACCCACAGCATGCAAAATGTCAGGCCGGCTCAAAATTGGTAGGTACATCAAAGACCCTATTAGTGATTGGTATTTATTTATAGTTACCTTAACGCAGCTATCATCCTTGCAACCGATATGAAAACCTGGGTCGAGCGGTGTTACAGCTGCACGACAGTCTTTCATACCGTATTCGTCTAACAGATTTTTGATATACGTTTTTTGACAAAGTGATACTGCACCTCGATCGCCGTCTCGTTGTATTTCTATCCCAAGAAAATATGAGGCAGGACCTCCGTCATGCATCTCGAATTTGGATGCTATCTTCTTCTTAATAGCGCGTATCTCGTTCTCGCTGGGTGATATGATTAATAAATCGTCCACGTAAACAGCGATGTAGCTGCTTTGATGCTGAGTCTGCTTAAAGTAAAGGCAAGCCTCATGCTTGCTTTGTTTGAAGCCAATCTTTTGTAGTACTTCATCTAGCTTCTGGTTACATACGCGACCGGATTGCTTAAGCCCATATATAGCTTTATTGAGCTTTAAAACTTTGTTAGGATGCTTTGCGCTTACGAAATTTTGTGGTTGCTGCATGTATACTACTTCATCTAATTTGCTGTTTAAATATGCGTTGGAGATGTCCGCTTGATGCATGTATAGCTGTTTTTCTGCAGCTATGGCGAACAACATACGAATAGTTTCGTAGTGTATTACAGGAGAGAAGGTTTCACTGTAGTTGATTCCCAATTGCTGTCCGCAACCCTTTGCGACCAATCTAGATTTGAATTTTTCGATTACACCATCTCGATTTCTCTTTACTCGAAATACCCATTTCGAACCAATTGACTTTGCACCAGTAGGCAAATCAACCAACCCCCAAGTGTTGTTAGCTATAAGTGCATTGTACTCTGATTGCATTGACGCTTGCCAATTTGTTGCATATTGGCTCTGCAATGCTTTTGCTACTGTTTGAGGTGTTTCGACATCATCAAAAGAACTTAAGTTATTTAACACGTTATACGCCTTTTTGGGTCTGCCTGGTTGACCTGTGCGTATAATTTTTGGACGCCCTGGGCCCCGTTGTTGCGTTTCTTGTTGATCATTATCACTAGCGCTGACAAAGTCTTCTTCTTCTTCTTCGTCGGAGTCGCCACACTCGTACTGCGGTTTATCGTTACAATTTTCAGATGTTGACTCACTTTCAACCTGATTTGATGTTGCATCTTCTTCGGAAGACGTGTGTGACTCAAGACGAATAATGTTTGTCTCAAAGTCATCATTTCGCTCTGATAAATTACATTTCTCAGATGTTACTGTGTCAAACTCACCTTCAACAAATCACAAATCACATCACTGCGCTCTATCACTGTACGTTTATTGCGATCATACATGCGATAAGCTTTTGCTGATATTGAATAGCCGACGAAAATATACTCTTTTGCCTTTGCTTTAAATTTGCCCGTTCTATTTTTATCTATAGCAGATGCACGTGAACCGAAAACTCGAAGATGTTTTACCGACGCTTTGCGATCTTTCCACACTTCGAAAGGGGTACACCCATTTAAAGCCCTAGTGGGACACCTGTTGCGCAGATATGCGGCCGTTTGTACAGCTT
Source organism: Zeugodacus cucurbitae (assembly GCF_028554725.1). Classification (NCBI taxonomy): domain Eukaryota; kingdom Metazoa; phylum Arthropoda; class Insecta; order Diptera; family Tephritidae; genus Zeugodacus; species Zeugodacus cucurbitae. The sequence continues at coordinate 34,450,227 of NC_071668.1, forward strand.
CGCCCCATAGAAATTCTTCTAATTTCGCGTGAATCAATAAACTTTTCGCCATTTCCACTATTGTACGGTTAACGCGTTCAGCAACGCCGTTTTGTTGAGGCGTGTACGGAACAGTGTTTTGCCTTTTTATACCGCATTCATTTAAAAAGTTATTAAATTCATTGTAAATATATTCAGTTCCGTTGTCACTACGCAAACATTTTATTTTGTTACCGGTTTGCAGTTCAACGTAGCTTTTAAATAGTTTAAATTTCTGAAACACTTCATTTTTAGCGCGCATGAAGTAAACAAAAATTTTACGCGTATAGTCATCGATGAAGGTCACGAAATAGCGATTTCCAGCTATTGATTTAACGTTCATTGGGCCACAGACGTCGCTGTGCACCAACTCAAGTACACTTTTTGTCATACGCTTTGCGTTTTTAGAGAATGGTAATGCACACAATTTTGCTTGGTTTCATGTATCGCAGTTCATGTCCGTATATACACATTCAATGTCCATGCCTTCTACTAGTTTTTTATCATTTAGTAATTTTAAACTTTGAAAGTTTAGGTGACCAAAACGATTGTGCCACTTTTTAGCATTTGATGTGTCCCTTAACATATGCACTTCACTGTTTTTCGCCAGCGTTTCATACAAATACAAGTTGCCTTCCTGCTTTGCTCTTAACACAACTTTATTGTTTTTGTTTTTTATTTGCACTTCTTTTTCGCCAAATATTATTGAATTTTTGTATTGTGTCGATTTACTAACCGACAAAAAATTCATTTGCAAAGAAGGTACGTACAACACATCACGCATTTCAATATTTCTTTTGTTTACTTTTAAGACTACTGTACCTATACCGAACGATTCAACGTACTTATCAGCTGCTAATTTTACCGAAGTCTTTGTTTCACTGAACGACACAAACATCCTTTTGTTGTAGCACATATGTGTTGTCGCGCCACTGTCAATACACCACGTATTTTTCCTTTGCTCCGCGGCACTTACATGTAACAGACAATTTGAATGTTCTGTTTTGCACTTGTTTGCTTGCGTTGTCGCTTTTTTGCGACATTCTCTAGCACGATGCCCAATTTTATCGCAATAGAAACACTTGCCTTTGAATTGTTGCTTTTGATCGTTTTTCTTTATGTTCTTTTTTACACTTTCGTTATGACTACTGTTCGTTTTTTTAACCTTATTGTATTGCGCATCCCTTTGCACATGTGTGTGTGCGTATACCGACGCACTTGAATTATCGCGCAGCTTCTTCTAGAAGTTTCAATTTTACACCTTCAAACGACGGCAAGTTGTCACGCGTTTCAATCGCAACAACAAAATTCTCCCAAGAATTTGGTAGGCTAGACAAAAGCATAATTGCTTTGAGCTCATCATTAATTTTTATGTCAAGCTCAGCTAATTTGTCTATAGTTTCGACAAATGTTTGCACGTATTTTGATGCGCCTTCCCCTGGCTGCATCTTTAAGCGCAAAAGCTTTTGGTAAAGTTGAACTTTTCTGACTGATCCAGTCGGCAAATGAACATCACGCAATTTTTTCCATGCGTCCGCTGCGGTCATACAAGCTTTTATATGCAAAAGCTGATTTGGCTTTACGTTTAAAATGAGGCACGCCTTTTGTTCTGTGGTGTCCCATTTTGCTGATTCTGCTTCAGTTGCTGTCTCGGGCTTCGCCTGCCACAAATCAGCCGTAATTAACACACTGCGCATGGTAATCCACCAAACGTCGTAGTTATCATCACCAAGTTTTTCGATTTGATGTGACACGTTCATTTTGCTTTGCAAAAATTTTTTGTACACCGACACGATATACCGATTTTTATTGCCGTTTTCGCGCACTACTTATTCGCGATGGGTCTGGGCCCATAACCTTTGTTGGAATAATTTTATTTTATTGATTATAAATGCGCACTTGAGATTAGCAGTAAAAACTGCGAAAGTAGATGTAAGTGAACAATGCGATAAATAAGAACACAAACTAAACATCGCAGTGTTGCCAGACTTATGCAAAAACTTATACATACATATTGAGCTTATTCTTATACAATTTCAACAGATAGTAATAGTTAATATGCAAAAAAATTGCGATTGGTGATCAGTAGCCTCTCAAATTCCCCAGTAGCCTCTCTTAATGTATTCTTCGGTCTACGGTAGCCTTTGGACGACTAGCCTCAGGTTTTATACATAACATACATACTAGGGGTGCAAGCTTTTTACATAATAGGGGCGTCACCTTTTTTCAAAAGACCTTCCCGTTATCTTTATGTTCATTGCCAATTCTGAACGAAGTTTGGGGGTTTTTGTGGAAATTAGTAACTCCTTTTGTGGTGATCTTTGGTGGAACCCGACATCGGCTTTTTACATTGTTTTGAGATGATACCCATTTTGTGATGTATTTGATTAGTGTTGGGCTAATTTTAAGGCAATTACTTTTGGATTTTTACACTAGTTTAAAATTTTTAATTTTTCACCATATGGTTTTTTTGTATTTTCTATCCAAAAATAGATTATGACAACTAAAATTGTATACAATTACACTTCACTACCCAGCATGTCATGAAACTCCAACACATTCAAACATATCAAACACATCCAACCCAACCCAACAAACACTGGAATTGTAATTCTCAAACGTTGGAGAAAATATTAATTTTCAATTTGAAGTTCAACATTTATGCAATTTGAAAGACAACATTATCTCAAACGGTTCTCAAAGTCTATTGCTCAAATCTGTTTCCAACATTTTACAATTTGAAAGCCAACATTTTCTCAAAAGTTATTTCTCAAATTTGTTTCCAACATTTTACAATTTGAGAAAAACCATTTTCTCAAATATATGGCATTCCGTTTCATTCCTTTCAATAATCAGCCAATCATCTTTCAAAAAGCGTTCATTACAAAACAAACGTGGTCGTGGAGTGCAACAATTTTTGGTGATCAAAGTGAAAAGAAGTATGTTATTATACATTTTGATTATTATTGTGATATTTCGGATAAAATATGCATACAAAAACGAAAATAAAAAGTGAAGTGACTCAGATTTTGTTGACATGCTCACAGAAAGTGTTGTAGAAGGGAAATATAAAAATCTGGAGATGTTTTTATATTTTGCACTGAAATGAACTTTTTATTTGTTTTGTTCTCGTTAATTTAAATTAGAAAATTTATTTTAGTTATATTACTATGTTATTTATTGATTAATAAAATGTATGTATATACATATAATGTATGTATATACATGAAGTGACTCAGATTTTGTTGACATGCTCACAGAAAGTGTTGTAGAAGGGAAATATAAAAATCTGGAGATGTTTTTATATTTTGCACTGAAATGAACTTTTTATTTGTTTTGTTCTCGTTAATTTAAATTAGAAAATTTATTTTAGTTATATTACTATGTTATTTATTGATTAATAAAATGTATGTATATACATATAAATATACTTTTTTACAAATTCGTAAATAAATAAAAATAAATTTCAAAACTTTATTTGACAAGTTTTTATTTTTAAATCAGTGGCAACTTCATTGAAGGTAATTGGAATCCATTCCATTCCTCTCGTTTCACATTTGAGAAAATGTTTGAGATTTTGACATTCTCAAATTGAGAACAAAGGAAAATTTCATATTAAAAATGTGCCTTTTTGTTTGAGAATGGGTTTGTTTTCAAATTAAAATGCATTTGAGAACAAACGTTTGAGATTTGAGTTTAATGTTGATTCTCTAAATCATCTCAATTTGAGAATCAACCTTAATTTAATTTTATAATACTTTCGTAACAACTTTGTTGCGAGAGTATAAAAATAACCTGGGTGTAAATCATCGTCTATAGAGGCTGTGCGTCAGTGTCCTTTGCTTTACAAAAATAAGGCGTCCTTATCGGATCGTAGATGTGGTTGACAGCAAATCGCTCAACAAATGAAAATGCAAGGTACGTCCATATTGCTCCAGATTCGGTTAAACACAATTATTCGATAACTGAACTTTTATAGAGGCCATGTTTTTCAAAGAACAATTCCTCCATGCTCGTTATAGCACGCAAATATTTACACATTTGTTTACAAATATTGCTAAAAACCAAAACAAACACAAATATTTTTGTATTGTGATGGCTGCTTTCACACGTCACAGATATTTGAGAAAATTGTGAGCATTTGAGCTTTTGAATTTTCTCCAGCATAAGGTAATCATCACGAAATCCAAAAACCTCACAATAGTGAGTGTGGTGATTTTTGTGAGGGCATGAGAATAGGGCTGTAAATTTACTCTCTAATTTCAGTGTTTTAGCTGCTAAGGATACGGCCAATCGGTATGTCCAAAAGTACTGCAACTGCTTTGCCCTCAAGCTCATTGGCAAAAACCAGTTAACACACGTCACGATCCACGTTCTCCACGTGCATGTTGAACCCGCGTAATTACACGTAAAGTGACCAGAACCGGTGCCCGACTCAACTACATAAAACTGAACTAGGACGAGTTTTAAGTTGAAATAGTATCATACTAATTTCTGGTGTGTAAATGATTTATATTCGATGTAGCGGCGTTACTTCCATCGCTTCGAGATCCATGTTAGTTGTCTTGCGTACCTTAAACGCGCCGTATGAGGTTAAAATATCTGTGTGGAAAACTAATTAGAACTTAAGGCAAAATAATATTATTCTATTCAATAACTATTTTATTGGTTTCACCGCATTTACAGTGAGATAAAGTATTACTGTATCACCCTATTCAATTTCACCTGTTGGCTTCGGAAAACTCATATTTTAAATTTTTTTTATTTTAAAAATTTTATTTATTTAAAATTGTGTGGTTAAATAATTTAAACTTTTAATGGACTGCCGATAACTGATTTAAAGAAAACACGCTAAATAATACTCTACAAGCAGATATAGCTCAAAACAAAATTTGTTCAAACACACGAGAACTTTGGTTGTTTCTTTTTCTCATTCAGTGTGCTGTACGAGGGAAGAGTTAAACGTGACAAACACTTCAGTTAGGAAAGAGCTAGCGGAGTGGGCGGGCAAATTTAATATTTTCACCGTTGCAACTAGTAGTCTGTTAGGAATTCTACAAAAATATATTAGAGATATTCCAAAGGATGCACGAACTTTAAAGTGTACTCCTAAGATTCCACCCATAGAGAAAATGGGAACAGGAGAGTATATTCACTACGGCATAGAAGACTCCCTGACAGATTTTTTATTGAGGAAATCATTTGATTCCACCGAAATTCATCTCAACATTAATATTGATGGCCTTCCACTCGCAAAAAGTTCTAATTTGCAAGCTTGGACTTTTTTAATAAATGTAAATGTGGAACCAGTTGTCATGGTTGTGGGAGCATATTGCGGAAATAGTATGGTACTCTGCTCGAACATCTTCTTGCAACGATTTGTGGATGAGTTGTTGTACTTATTAGAACATGGTTTAAACTTCAATGGTAAACATTTTTCAATTTATTGCCGGTCTTTTATTTGTGATGCCCCAGCAAGATCCTATGTATTGGGTGTTAAAGGACACACTGCCTTTTTTTGTTGCATAAAATGCACTCAAAAAGGCGAATCTGTTGGACATCGGATAATTTTCCGTAGTGAAATCTATCCTAATAGAACAGATGCAGATTTTCGCTCACGATGTAATGTAAATCATCATAAAATATTGGACCAAATAGCTATTGAAAAGTTACCAATCGACATTGTGAAGTCATTTCCATATGACTTTATGCATGTGGTGTGTTTAGGTATCATGAAAAGCTTACTTCTTGGCTGGATTAGGCACAAAAATAGATTGTATTCTTTAAAACCAGCCCAAATTAATTCTTTAAATTCTAAAATACTCTTTTTAAGTAATCAGGTTCCCAAAGAATTTGCTCGACATCCACGTACCCTACAAGAAATTGAGAGGTTTAAGGCTACAGAACTAAGGCAGTTTCTATTATATACCGGAATTGTTTTACTAGCTGATATTTTAGACGCTGAAAGGTACAATCACTTTTTGCTACTTAGTTTAAGTATGCGAAAATTCTTTTAAGTGAATTCGTCAAAAACATTTCTAGACTTTATGACGATTCATTCTTAACTTTTAACTTCCACTGTCTTACTCATTTACATTCTGATGCATTAAATTATGGAGGATTAGAATCTATTAGCGCATTTAAGTTCGAGAACTTTTTGTTCAAGCTTAAACGTAAATGTAATAGTAAAACTCATATTGCTGCCCAAATTTATAATCGTTTAGTTAAGGAAAGTTTGTTCAGTAATGATAATTTTGTGTTGCAAATATAAAGCAAAATCAGCCAATGAAATCAATAAATACAAATTCATTTTATTTATCCTTAAAAATGCCAGATAATTTTTACAACATAAAAAATAAGATTTTTAAAGTCATACATTTTTCACAGGAAAATGGTGTATAAAAAATTTCATCCGTGGAAGTTATCAATTTGAATGACTTCTTTATTACACCAATAAAATCATCAAACTTTAATATAAGATATTGCTCTGCTTTACAATTTTCAAGTTGCGTCTATCAGCATTTAGCGGAAGAAATATCACAAAAAATGATCTTGCTTAGTAATTTTGAATGTAGTCAATATGTATTTATTCCTCTTATTCACAATTAGATGGATTTCAATAGCTCGTTTATATCGATTGGATGTGAGCAAACTACTAAATCAAGTAAGTAGTTAATACAATATCGTTTTTTTTGAAGTGGTTTTAACATTTTAATTAAATCGTAGATTTTGACGACTTAAGTAGCAAACTGGATAGTCTGGATAAGAAGGTAGAAGATTTGTTAAAAGGTACATACATATACTTATATAGTTATTGTACATATGCATATGATAATTTCAGAACATCATACAACTCAAAAGCTTCTGAAGAGAGTATTGGAAGAAGTTAAATCGACCTCACATAATGCTAAAAAAAATAAAAATTTGCCACAAAAACCTTTTGCAGAAGCGCATGATTTCGCTACTTTTGAAGACAAAATTCAATCTTCCGAAACAAAATTTAACGATTTGGTAAATTCTCATTTATATTATTACATCAATAATTTGTCTATATATTTTTATAGGTGGCTGAATTGCAAATGATAATAGCATCCAATTCGAACAAATTTGTTAAAATGGCTTGGCGAAAAGTTTTTACGGACGATGTTGCCCAGATATACTGCTGGAAAATAACGAACACGAAAAAACCGGCAAGAGCACTTAGTGTGACGACAGCATTAAGGCGTAATATTTATTTTATTGCTTTATTCTTATTTGTAATTTAGTGTGACGACAGCACATAATATTTATTTTATTGCTTTATTCTTATTTGTAATTTTTTTCTATTATAGAGGCATACCATCAAAAATTCCCTACCGCTGCCACGGATATGAAATCGAGCGGACTACATTGAATTTTTTCCAACACGCCAGCAACGGAATAAAAAAATAATTGAGTACGAAAACAAAAAGAATATGTCATCGGTAATGGTAGATTAATTAGTTGTTATATTATTGCAATTTTAAATTTAATTTTGTAAGTTGTAATTGGATTATTCTTAAGTTTTGTACTGAAATTAACTTTTTCGTTTGTTTCCTTATCTTAAGAATGTACATTATTTTCGTTAATTTAAATTAAAAAATGAATTTTTGTTACGTTGCCATGTTATTTATTGTTTAATAAAATTTATGTATATATGTATATGTACTGCGTACAATATACCTCTATAAATTCTTATATAACTAAAAATTAATTTCAAAACTTAATTTCAACCAGTTCTTCAACTTCAATTAATGTAATTGGAATTCGTTCCATTCCTCTCGTTTCATATTTGAGAAAATGTTGGAGATTTTGACATTCTCAAATTGAGAACAAAGGAAAATTTCATATTAAAAATGTGCCTTTTTGTTTGAGAATGGGTTTGTTTTCAAATTAAAATGCATTTGAGAACAAACGTTTGAGATTTGAGTTTAATGTTGATTCTCTAAATCATCTCAATTTGAGAATCAACCTTAATTTAATTTTATAATACTTTCGTAACAACTTTGTTGCGAGAGTATAAAAATAACCTGGGTGTAAATCATCGTCTATAGAGGCTGTGCGTCAGTGTCCTTTGCTTTACAAAAATAAGGCGTCCTTATCGGATCGTAGATGTGGTTGGCAGCAAATCGCTCAACAAATGAAAATGCAAGGTACGTCCATATTGTTCCAGATTCGGTTAAACACAATTATTCGATAACTGAACTTTTATAGTGGCCATTTTTTTGAAAGAACAATTCCTCCATGCTCGTTATAGCACGCAAATATTTACACATTTGTTTACAAATATTGCTAAAAACCAAAACAAACACAAATATTTTTATATTGTGATGGCTGCTTTCACACGTCACAGATATTTGAGAAAATTGTGAGCATTTGAGCTTTGGAATTTTCTCCAGCATAAGGTAATCATCACAAAATACAAAAACCTCACAATAGTGAGTGTGGTGATTTTTGTGAGGGCATGAGAATAGGGCTGTATATTTAATTACGAGGACGTTTTTGTTCATTTTCACCTTGTATTGAACAACCACAACGTTGTTGTATCGTTTTAAAAAAACATGGATTTACCGAAGTTCCTTCAATGGAAATACTACAGGCATGAATATATGACTAGAACATTGCTCGTGGTAGATTTAGGATTCCTGAAGCATAAGGTAATTATAATCAACATTTATGTTGTAAAAATTAAAATTTTACTTTATATTTTATAGAAACTCTCCTCCCAGAAATTGGATGAATCTAGTACTAGTGAAATTAATGAAAAAACAGATCCTACAAAAACTCCTAAAGAAACCAAAAAAGTCTTCATATCATATGCGCTGTCTACTCTTCCAGTTCACACGGGGAATTTAATATTTGCCACTCTTCCTCCAGCCTTCGTACGATTGCAAAAATTGTTTAACTATTCTAGTGTAGTACAATAGCACATGTATAAAGTAAATATAATAATAAACACCTAAATGGCATAATATTTTCAATAAATGTAATATATAATTAATGATTTTGTTATTAAATTAGCATTTGGGATTTTGGTAGAACTACTCCAATATAGCGGTTATAGTTTCAGGGCTTTTGTGGGTTGAAGTACTGAAAGTGCACATGGAGTTTTCGTCCGCAGTTTTGGGTCTTTCATCAGTTATTTTACCAAGAACAGTACTGAAAGTCTACATATAGTTTTCATCCGTGATTGTACCAAGAGGTATACATACATTGCTAAATGATGAAGGTAATGTGCAAGAAAGGGATGAACGATCACATGTACACAAGAGTTTCGGGTCCTTTTGTCAATTCGCCCTTAAGGATCGCATAGAAACACTCATTGAAACTGGTAGTACCGCTCCCTGGCCTTTTGCCGAATAATTCGCCTGTACCTGAAAGGCTGGGTACTGAATGGTATTGAGAATATTTCAGCTTTAAATCTCTTCGATGAAGTGATAATGAAGTGTCATTTTTGTATGGCGAAATCTTGTTAAATCCAACGGTTTAGTGAATTAAACGTCTCATCAGCCCAAACATCGGGGATTAGTGTTCGCGGGAACATAATATTAGATTTTATATTTAGTGAGACTTGTAAATGATTTCAAAATAAGTTATCCTGGTCATAAGTAAAAAGTCGATGGTGGACAGCCCACGAGTTTACAGAAGAAAAGTAACAACTGTGTATTGTCGGCGATCCATTCAGGTTTTAGCTCTGCTCGAGATCCATATTCGAAGCATTGATAATCTGGAACATGTGGAGTCATAATCGAATGAAGAGTAGCACCTCCAGGGAAAAAACCGTTTTCCTTTGCTTCTTATTTACCAATTTACCCCATAAATTCTGACATGCAATTTCATAAAATTATAAATAAAATTGTACATTAAAAAATATAATAACTCAATCCGAATTAACTTCAATTTGTATCAGGTAAGGAATGCTAAATTCGGTGTAACCAAACATTTTCTACTTGGATTTTATTTATTTAACTGTATAAAGGTAACACACAATTCAACCCACATATTCGGCATAAAGACCTCAAGAAATGCGACAATATTAATTATGGTATATGGAAGCTGGGATAATTCCTGGAGCGATTTCAACTATTTTTATCACTAAGCTACATTATATCAAAGATTTTAGGTCCTCTTAATTTTGCTAAGATATCACACATTAAACTGCTGCACAAGTGCAAACAGGAGTTTGCGAATGAGCTAAAAGGCAAAGTAGATTTTTGGAGTTACCGGCACCTCAGTTGGCCGGAACATTAGCAGCTAAAACACAGAAATCAGAGGGTAAATTTAATATTTAATTATGAAGACGTTTTTAATTAATTTTCACCTTGTATTGAAGAAACGTAGCATTTTTGTATCGCTTTAAATGAATATGGATTCCCCGAAATTAGTTCAATGGAAATACTACAGCAATCGCATGATATTAAGACTAGAACAGTGCTAGATTTAGAATTTCGGAAGCATAAGGTAATTATAATCAACATTTATATTGTAAAAATTAAAATTTTATTTTATATTTTATAGGATTCCTCCCAGAAATTGGATAAATCTAGTACTAGTGAAATTTGAAACTTGGCCACTATTTTGACGATAGAAAACAATTTTTCAACTATTCAATACTATACACATATGTATATAGTGTAGTACGATAAACACCTAAATGGCATGATATTTTCAATAAAGGTGTTAAGAAATATAATTAATAATGATTGGTATTGTTTCGGGGCTTTTGGGGGTCGCAGTACTGAAAGTGCACGTGCAGATTTGGTTCGCAGTTTTAGGTCTTTCATCCGTGAGAGGTATATATACATTACTAAATGATGAATGTAATGTGCAAAAAAGGGATGAACAATGTCAATTCGCCCTTAAGGGGGGGTAAGGTTTGACAACTTTTTTTTTTTAATTTTTTTTTCTGAACCGTCAACATCTCAAGAATATTGTGGTAAAGTTTTAGGTCAATCGGAGAAAAACTAACGAAGTTACAGCAGGTTGAATAACGGTACCTCCAGCGACCTGCGCTGAGTATACAAAACTTTGAATCGATTTTCCCAAATATGTCATTTTGAAAGTCGGTGACCAGCCTACAGAAAAAACTACTGCATCGATCGTTTTGAAATTTTGAACAAATATTCTACATATATATAGCTTTCAAATGACGTCGAGTTTTTCCCAAAATTTTAATTACTAACAATTTTACAATAACAAATAGGTCGATTTTTTCGTCTAAAATCGTCATTTTGGTTTGAAAATGGTACCAAAAATTGAAAAATTTAAAAATTAAAAAAAACTCGACGTCAATTGAAAGACAAACTAATAAACTAAAGAAAGCATTTTGATTTTTTGGTTTCGGATGATCCAGTGATGCTGTAGGCTGGTCACCGCACAACAACTTTTTTCAAGGTGCCTGCAGAGATCGACGATAAATCCGTTATTCCTCGCAATTTTTCGATAAAACTTGTTTTTAATTATCCTTCAAATGTTGTACTTTCATATAATAATAAGAAAAATAAACCTACAGCAATAATTTTTTCTAAAAAATTAATAAAAAAAGGTATTTTTTCGACGAAACAAACGTCGAAACACGCTAGTAGAAATTGCTTGGTTAGCAGTAAATTGTGCTTCTTGACAGGTGATATATATATACCTTTTAAGTGAAGTATTTTGACATTGCTCAATCTTCCTCTGCTGCGTAGTTGATGTCGATCGGCCGACTGCTTTGTAAAGACAAATGAGCTGGTGGATACCAGTACCATTGGTGTAAATAATTTTGAGAACCTCTGAATATATTGTACTTAAGAATGAATATTTAGTGTATTCTTTATTATACGTTTAATACAACGGACGTTAATTGCAAAAGGAAAACAAACGTTTGTTACTATTTTTTCGCAAATTCAATCCTTACAATTTTATTTAAAATTATTCTTTATTGGAAAACAATTTGGTTGTTACTAACTTTAATAAAAATTAGTTAGAGCTATGATGATTCACCTCACATATCGCGCGAAAACCGGTTCCTCGTATGGTTATGGATGCACGAAATGCGACTCCTTGTCGGCGACACGAAAAACTCGGGTATAACGATTGAACTTCCTGGTTCACGGTAAGAAGCGAAAGAGATATCAAACACTTTGGTTCACGGGTGGAATCGAATGAGGAATATTCCGTTCGGATCTATCCTTTTTAATTGTTTTTGTGGTGAATACCAGAGTCGACTCGTCAATTTCGTCTTCTAGAACCCTTTGCAATCTGGGACGTTAATATAAAACATACTATGTCCGTGGCACATATAGGTAAAGGTTTTCCTAGTTTCTCGTACAGAATTAGGGATGCAAACGATGTATCGATGTTTCTGAAACATTGATGTTTTCGTCAAAAAGCATCGATGTTAGCCATCGATGTTGTGATTATAAAAATATCGATACATCGATGTCACTTTCAACGATGTTTTATGTCGATGTTTTTTTCAAATTTTACTCCACATCTTTGCAGCACTTTTTCTCGGTATTAATGCGAAAACATCTGCTACGGAGAATTCGTTGGTTGAATGTGCACTTGAATAATACTGAGAATTCGCTTATGAATTAATGCGAAATAAGTTTTACAAAAAATCGAAAATACATTTTGTGTGACAGTCTATTTCGTGCTATGTGTGTTAGAAGTTGTTTTTGAGCGTTTAATATAAGTGTTGTTTCGAATTCATCTGTTATCAATCACAACTTTATTACAGGTGTAGTGAATATAAAATATATGTAAATAATTGCATTAGACGATTAAATATGTACACAATATTTCAGATTTTCAAAATGCTGCCTTCAAACTTAAAAAGCAGGGTCTGGAGCTTCTTTATAAGAAATGCTTCCGCCACATGCAAAATCTGCAGCAAGAAATTAAAAACATCAGGTAACACGTCGAATCTTCGCTGTCACGTTGAGAATGTACATAAAAAGGTATTACTTGATCAAGTTGATGATGCAGAATGCTCCTCCAAAACTACGCCGCACTCGGAACCAAAACAGCGAAAAATTTCTGATATAATGAACATAACACCAACCGCTGGGACGACAGCGTCAAGTGAGTTATCCGAGTCCTAGTACATGTACTCCGTCAGTACTGCAAAATAAATCGGATCAGTTGCCAGCGCTGATCCAACCTAATGTGAAAAACTTTTTTGAGCAGGTCAAAAGTATTTCTTACCAAGATGGGTCTAAATCAAAGAAAATTACTGAAGCAATTGTGAAATATATTATAATGGACAATAAGCCACTTTCCACTGTAGAAGGAAAAGGTTTTGTGCAGATGATGAAAGAACTGGTTCCGCTTTTTAAAGTTCCAAGTAGAGAAACAATAAAATTACGAGTGGATGAAAAATATGAAGCGCTGTCTTCAATTTTCAAAGAGTATATTCGAAAGTGCGACAGTTATTGCCTAACGTATGACATATGGACGGAGACAATGAAAAATCAGTCGTTCCTTGGGGTAACAATTTATTTTTTAGACAATTTACGTTTGTTGAGTGGGACGTTAGGAGTAATCGATCTGCACGAAAGTCATACAGCAGCTTATATAGAAGAAACTATGCGTAAACTTTTCAACGAGTGGAACGTTTCCATAAATAAAGTTTCTGCTTGTGTAACTGATAATGATTCAACCATGATGAAATTAAATAGAAGCTTGTTTGGCGAAAAAAAATAATACCCTGCTTCGCACACACGCTTAATTTGGTTGTAACGCAATCAATAGATAAGTCCACGGAAGTATCAGCTTTGATAACTAAGGTGCGCGACATTGTTAAGTTTATTAAAAGAAGTGTTAATGCCAGTGATCAATTGCGGCAGAAACAAATAGACACCGGGGCTTCTACAAGTAATACCAAGAAAATGATTCTTGTCGTAAGAACGCAAAGGAATTCATGTTTTTATATGTTAGAGAGATTTGTACTGTTAGCCCCTATTTTAAGTGAAGTACTGCTCACTCGCCCAGAAGCACCCTCTATGGTTAATGCCTCCGAGCTGAACAAAATTAAGGAGCTGATTGAATTATTAAAGTGTTTTGAAATTGTGACCAGGGAGATTTCGGCTGATACCTACGTTACCATTAGCAAGGTTATACCTTTAGTAAGCTGTTTAACTGAAGCTCTGACAAAAATTTCAGCTCAAGATGCTGTTGTAGGGGAGCTAAAAAGTGAACTGCAAAAGAACATAAATAAGAGATTTGACAAACTTGAATTTAATTCAGTTCTGGCGTTGGCTACTGTATTGGATCCGAGATTCAAATTACTGCATTTTAAAGATGCACTGGCTAAAAAAAAAAACAGTTTTATATTTAAATAGTTTCATAAAGAATGCAAATAATTAGCAAATAGTTAGTACGTTGGAATCTTCGGATGAGTTTGCAACAGAAAACCCGTTTGATATTTGGAGCCATCATAAACAGTTGGCCCACCAAAATATGAAATGTAAGTTTTCCAATTCATCTGCTATTACAACAATGGAAGTTGAAGTGCAAATGTATCTTGGATCGGCTGTTGCTTCTATCAATCAGAATCCAACAGAAATGTGGGATGATATGAAAAATGTATTCCCGGAATTGTATAAACAAGCTTCCAAATATTTATCTATTGTGGCCACTTCAGTACCTAGTGAACGACTGTTTTCTAAAGCTGGAGCAACGATCACACAGCAAAGAAATCGCTTGACAGGAAAAAGACTTTCCAAATTGTTATTTTTAAATTCTGTTTTAAATAAATAATTTATTGTTTGTTAAAAAACTATTCATATATTTTATTTATTGAGAAAAGGTTTTAATAGGTAGCTCAAATATATATCAACTAAAGGCGTACTACTGTATTTCACTTATTTATGGTTCTGAAATAAGCCTTTTATGCTCACTTATAAAATACGTTAAAAAAGTTCAAAAATACATGGATGTTTCGATGTATCGATGTTTTAATGGCCGATGTTTTTGATTTCGATGGGTTTTGGAGAAACATCGATACATCGAACCATCGATGTTTAATTTCACGATGTTTGCATCCCTATACAGAATACGACTTTCAATTCGGAAACGGACACATTCCACCACCAGATGCTCTGTTGTTCCTATGCAGTTTCAACAGTATTTCTCATCGAGTTTTGCAATTTCTTGTGCATGTGCGTTAGAGCTTTGTGGTATCTTATGCCACCTAGTAATGCGCAACGCTCTGCTGCTATGTCTACGTGAAGTGTACCCGAGACAATATTTATTGCATCGTCCGATACTGTTCTAAACACAAAGCATGTTCTTAGTGATTAGGAATTTGCTACGGTTTTCGTCTTGGGAATAAATTATGGACTAAGCTGCGAAGTATAGTGGGGGATACAGGTGGACTTCTTGATCACCCTACTTTATCCTTTCCAATATAGTAGGTTTTTGCCCGGGGATCATTTTCCACTTCTGAAAGAACCTGTTAAAAGCATTTTTCTTACTGCTGGCATTGATTTTATGCAGTTTTTTCCGTTTTTTCGAAGCTGGGAGAGGAGTTCCTCAAATTCGCCTCTTCATCTAGACCTGTGCTTCCCAAACTTAGTTTTGCCATGACCCGGTAATTTTCACACTGTCCTTTCGTGACCCACTTAATAATATTCAACTCAAGACGGTTCCTTGAGATTAAATAACACACGTTTAATAATAGTAAGAGAAATGTTTTATTAATAATAAATTATAATATTTTGGTATCTTTGGTACTCACTTTTTAGTGCGAAGTATGTAGTTGTTCCTTATTTTTAATTATAGAGTTCAAGTTTGCTGAAATTGCTGAAAGTTTTATTCTGAGATCGGGTTCCACTTCCAGTCTGTTTCGATATTTATTTTTAAGGTAAACTAGTGTTAAAAACCCAGCTTCACATTTGTAAGTGGTCACAAAAGCCATTGCTTAATGAGCTAGTATTGTGTATTCTTGACGACAAGATAACCAAAACTCAATCAATGGTCTTGTGTCAAATATATCCTTGAATGCTGTATCAGTTGACAGTTCAATCAACGAATCGACATCTGAATCTGGAAAATTTGTTTCGGAATCTAACTTAAATGTAAATGGGTTTCTTATCCAAGCTTTGTTGCCATCGATTGGAGGAAAATATTCTTGAAGATTCCTCTCCAGCTCTAATAAATGTTCTTTAAATTGAGTTAAGATGTCTTATGGCAATGCAGTAATGTTATACTCATTTTGTAATTCACATAATTACTAAATGTTTTAAAGTTCCCTGTCTCCGCGCGTTGCAATCACACTATAAGCTTTTTTATTGCAGCTTCCACTTTGTCTTGCACTTTAAATATTGTTACATTGTTACCTTGAAATGCCATGTTTAGATTATTTAAAAATTCAAAAATATCAGATATGTAAGCCACTTTTACCAACCAGCTAACATCATAAAATCTGTCCTTGAATTCAGATATTATATCTCTAGCTGTTGGGCGATGTTATTATTATTAACCCAAACGATTACCCTCCTCCCGCCCAACCGACGCGTGGGGCGCAGTCCGCATACGAGCGGAATTTGCCGAGTCTAGAAAGGCAAGAGATTTTTAAGCGTCCGGTTCTCAAACTGCTCAGCTACAGAAAGAAACATTTCAACAGCTGAGATTTAAAAATTTATAAAAACAAAAAGTTAAAAATTTCTGAATATTATTTATTAAGAGAAGACAAAATAGTTTTTTTGATGCTAAATATTGAGTCAGATGGATCAAATGTGCTGGAATGCGAATTAAAATCATGACATATTCGGCAGAATGGTTCATTTAACTCAAAATTTGTTCTAGAAGATTTTAGAAATAATGGTCTAAACTGCCTGGATGAACGCAATGGGACATTAAACTTAGTATCAGACAAAAGGAATGAACTACAAACTAAACCATTCAGAAGTTTTACTAGAAAAATTATACCTAGCATTTCTCTGCGACTAGTGAGTGTGGGAAGATTTATAAGTTTTAAACGACTAGTATACGGGGGAAGATTCAATCTTGAATCCCAATGTAAGTGGCCTAAAGCAAAAAGTAAAAATTGTTTTTGAACGGACTCAAGCTTATCAGAATGGGATTGATAGCTAGGATTCCATACCACAGAACCATACTCCAATATAGGCCTTACCAATGTTGTAAAAAGAATTTTAGTAATATACGGATCACTAAATTCTTTAGACCAACGTTTAACAAAGCTAAGAGCACCTTTAGCTTTTAAGGCAATGGAATTTACATGAGAATTAAAATTTAGTTTAGGGTTCATATTAACTCCTAAATCAACAAAGCTAAAAACTTGCTCTAAACTGAAGTTATTTATTACATAGGGGGAAAGATCAACAGTTCTACGGGAAAAGCACATCGTTTTACATTTTTTAAGATTCAGTGGCATATCATTTTTGTGACACCAAGCAGAGAACGTATAATATAGAGAAGGTCCAATTGCGGACCAGCGTGTGAATTGTCAAAATCTAACAAATCACGATGAGCGTGTTTCACCTCAGCCAGCTCGGAAGGAGAAATTTTAACAGTGCCACGTTTACAGAACTGAGCATTAAATGAAAAATATACTCAGACATTAACATCGATTCTCTTGTCGTGTGCTGGGCTTTTGGCTTATATGTTTTCAAATGTATGTATGTACATATATGCTGATATATTTATTTTTGATATATTTATGAATGCATATATAATTTATTACATTTCAATTAAATTTTGCATTTAAAGGCTTGTTTTTAGGCACAATGTACTTATAGACCAAAATATGTAGATATGTTATACATATTTTCAAAATGTACTTATGGACCAAACTATGTACATATGTACATTTGTAATCTTTTATAATATGGTATATGTATGTACTTTTATAAAAATTATTTACATATTATACTCAATATATATGCACTTACGTGCAAATTATATCATTATCACTTATCAGTAAAGAGCACGTGCGCAATATATTTACATACATACATATGTTTGTAAAAAGTGAAGCATACATAAACTTACAAACATATTTGCATGCACAGGTAAGCAATTTAGCCATTAGCAAAAAATCCTGCATACATACATACATATATGTATGCGCACACTTGTATGTCTGTCAACCATCAGAAAAAATCAAAAGCATTGTTCTACAAAAACAACTACCTTTTTAAGCCGCATGACCAGCATCACAAGTTAATATGCCAGTTAATCGACGAAGACAAATTCTATAGTAAATACAACAAAAACACTTTCATTCATCAACGCATGCGCACATTCAACATGGCAAAGTAGCTTCATTCATAAACTCAAATGCCATACACATCTCCCCGCGCATACGCATGTCCACAAACGTCTTTTCGCGACGATGACAAAAATCATAAATTGAATAATTTTCTTCAGTTCTTCCTGAAAGCAAAAGTGACAACACCGCAAAAACCTAGAAACAAAAGTGACAACATAGCATATTTGACGATTTACAATTCAATATTCAATATTTCTTTGATTTTGTAATTTTGCATATTTGTCTGAAAATACAGTACTTGTCCAATAAATTATGAACGAGAGCAAACATTTAATATTTTTAATAATTCCTATTTCACAATATTCGATTGTAGAACTCCATTCGCTTTTATTTCAAAAACTTAAGCAAACATAATAGGCTATAAACTATATAATTTTTTTCCAAAAATATTTATGTTTATATTAATGATTTAAATTAGAACTATGCACATTTTTTCTCTTCGTTCGTATTTATTGGACAAATACTGTATACGTACATATGGACATGTACGAATATTTCAATATGCTGTTGAACATTCACACGCCCATATACATATTTCCATATGCGTTCGAGTTGTTGAATAGGGGTTGATTTTGCACATTTCGCGATGCGATGTACGTTTATACAAATGTTTGTATGTTCGCATATTTGCATGCCGTTTATATACATACATATGTACATATACTGGAAATTAAAGACATTTTTATTGTTTTAAGATAAAATATACAATTTTCATTTATTTATAAATATTTTGTTGTTTATTTTATAGTTATATTAAGATTAAAAGATACAATTTTCATCTATTTGCATTTAAATATTTTGTTATATATTTTATGGTTATATTACGATTTAAATTAATATAAAATTAAATTCAAATATATTAAATTAATATAAAATTTATATTTACAAATTACATATTTACATAGAAATAAAAATATTTAAAATAAAAAAAAATTAAAAATGCATTTCTGAATTGCGAAATTTCCCATTGTTAAAATGGAAATTTCTCACACGACTCAATAATTAAATCAAGTCATTTACTTTCACCTGCTTTTTTAAACACAACTTAATCCATCTTGATTAAGATCAACATTTGTGTTTAAAAAAGCTAGGCTCAGATGCATATGTACATATGTGCTAAATAAAAAAAGAAATAGAAGAAAATAGAACAACCTGAAAATAGAAGAGAAAACTGAAAATAGAAGAAAAGAGGCTGAAAATAAAAAAAAACCTGTAAATTGAATAAAGATAAAAATAATAATTAAAAAAATGTAATTGTTCTCATTTCGTTAGGTTTACTTACCCGAAAGTAAGATGCTCTTAAAACATAGGGTTAAGGCTTGCAACATTTTAAAGTTTGTTCTGTTTGTCAACGCGCTTCCGATGTCGTTCCTTGTCTAATTCCTCTGTCAATAACCATTTAGAATTTTTATATAAAAGGACAGTCACTAGGTATTCTAACAATTTCATTTTATGGTCAAGGCACTCATCGGTTTCCGAAAACCACTGAGGGAAAACTTTTTCGGTTTTTTCTTTAATTGCGGACAACATTAAACTCCGAACATTCGAATAATGCGCATATTTGTTGAAGAGCCTGACGTACCACATCATTTGAAGTCGACACACTTCGAAGACCCTATCGTCAGGATTGACAAGCCGTAAATCGGTGTCTTCCTTGTAGTTTTTGGCTTTGATAAGAGCCTCCGAATAAAGCGTAAGGTCGCTTTGTGTCTTCGTCATTGCACTTTCACATTTTTCGCAATGGATTTTACACAAAATTTTCTGGTATATACCATAGCCTGTGTAATATCGCTTGATGTGGACGTCTGCTGTGTCATCCTCCTCAACAAAATTTTCGCCAGAAATATTTATCTCAATGGCTAGTTGCTCACATTCCTGTTCGGTTCCCTGTAACTCTAGATGACGATCTTCGGGGCCTATATTCCAATCTAAATTTATGTCGTCATCATCCTGACAATTACCACCCTTATTAACAAACTGGTTCCTCAAAATTTTCATCGAAATTAAACGTCCAACTATATACTGAATCTCACTGGCACTTGGGTGGGTATTTATTCCCTGACTTGCTCGGACTCTATAAAAAAAATTTTCCAACGCATCCTGATTCAATTTACCCAAGAATACAAACTTTAATTCTTCTTGTTTTTGAAATAGCTCTTGACACAATTTAATCATACCACTAATTGTGATACAAAACCCCTTAATACACCTGACTTTAGCACCATTCGGAAGTTTAAGTGATTTCAAATACCTGATGTAATCATATAGGCGTTGGACCTTACTTGAATCATTCTTAGCTAACGGACATTTGAATGGATTTTTGTGATGTAATACTTTCGAGTCTAAATCGTCAAAGAGGTCGTTCATCTTTTTCACAAATAATTGGGTAGGCTTCGCACACTTTAATACATATTCGTCGGAGCCTAACAGATTTTTGCTTAAGGCCAATTCAATCCCTGAAGCGACGGAATTGCTTAAGACCTGGGTGGCACGCTTTACAGACATTTTTTCGAAGACGCTGGGATAAATATGGGGCTCAGTTAATTTTGGACATATTTTGAAATTGACGTTATTTTTATCGATAGAGTATAATGTTTTAATGACATTGAAACTAGCTATTCCATCTGGGGTTGAAATATCAAATTTCATGAGTGTATTACGGACGGACTTAATTAGATGGCAATAGTCATATATGCAGTAAATTTTCGACCCTTCGTGCATTGCATAAGGGTGTTCTTCGCTAATTCCAAGAGAATTATAAATAGAACCATTCGAAGAACCTTGATCACAGACTAGAGCCTTCACGTTGAGGCCAATAGATTTTAGTGCTGCGATATTGTTAATTAAAATAGGTGCCAAAGCTTTGGTAAGAATACCACCTTTAGTAATGTAATAGGAAAACACATATTTCCAATTTGAAGACAGCCCCTTAACCATGAAAAATAAACACTTATTTCCTATTTTCATTTCACGATGGCCTTCTCCTAAATCTACAAACCCATCAATTACATCCCTAACTCTGTTGTAAGTAAGATCGGACTTGATACTTATTTCGTCAAATAAGAGAACGCAGTTACGTTCTAGATCGGACATATTTTTGACAATTTTGTCTAAATTTTTCATTACATTGGCATCTAAACCAGGGACAACATATGAAATTGGGCGCCATCGCAAAAGAGAACTCTTGCTCGGTAAAGCGAAACCTAAATCGTCACGCATGAAATTATAACATTTGTTGGACATATAACTAACATTTTGTGCCAATGTTTTTTCCTTGTCACTGAAGAAAGTGCGCTTGGTGACGATCATCCTCGCGAATGTAACAGCGTCTTCGCTTGAAGATTTATCCGCAACTATTGAATTTAATTTAAGGTCTTCATATTTTTTTTTCAGACTTTGAATAATTTGCTGCAACTCTTCGATTTTTTTATTTAATTTTAGCGTATTAGTCTGATAGTAACGTGCCGACCTAGCAAATCGCTCCCGACTGTCTAAAGCCTCAAAGCCTACTTCATTATTGTGGGGTCCTAGTCCTAACCTATTATCTTCTAAAATAGAAAATTCCTCGAATTCTTTTAATGTCATATCGTCCTCTCCTACATCTACTTTCGTTCGAATATATGTTTTTGTGACGGGCGGGCACACCCAATTAGAGTCAGTACTAGACGAGCTATGATTTAGTATTTGCTCTAACTTTAAACAAGGGAAAGCCCCAGGCAGAAGTTTATACCTAGTGACATATTGGGGGTCAAAATGATTTTGACAGATATGTAAGGCATCAGATGGCGACACATTTAAGTTGCAAGCCTTTGCCCAACTTTGTCGAACATCTTCTCTATTCGGGAACTGGTACAGCACCCTATTCGCCTTGGATTTGCAACTGCTAATGCAGCAGCTTCTACGTTGAAGAGGACCAGTCCACAAATGTTTCGGTGGGTCATCATAGCCTATTTAATATTGCAAAACTACGGGTCAGTTATATGTATATACATACATTATATAAAAATAATAATTATATATCCTATATATTATATAAAAACATCTACAAAACTTACATATAAATAATAATAATTGACAATTATTTTCAAGATATGCAAATTTAATAAACACACTAGAGGGTGCTTTCATTTTAAACAACACTGTAGTTAAATATATCTATCATAATTTCGTACACGCATATCAACAAATTCAATTGCAAATATATGTATCTATCAGATATTCGAAACAAATCCTATTTGACTAAAGTTGAATTATTGTTTTATTTTATATACGATTGAAATGTTTGGTTATTAAGTGAATTTAAAAACTGATATTTTTGCAAAAGGATATTAACGCTTATTAATATGTTATTAAGGGTGATCCATTTCGAGGTTTCCTACTTTTTTAAGAAAAAACACAGAAAATTCAAATTTAATGGGTAATGTTTATTATCAATCGAAATTACATTCATTGTTATTTATTGTTTAATGATTATCCTTTTCAAATGTTGGCTGTGGCTACGTTTCAGATGGTCCATCTGTTGAATCCAAAATCTTCTCTCAATAAATCCATTCATCGTCGCCGATATCACTAGCTTTCATCAGGCATCAAATATTTGGTTATCATGACGCGATAACCGTCGCCACTGTTACGTATTCACCGGAAATATGGACCGATGATTCGACCGGCCCAAAAAAAGTACCTCTACATGGATCACCCGATATATATTATTATTATATATTGAATTTCACTTTTTTATGAAAACCCAAAAGTTTTCGCTATGCGTAAATGTACACTGCTATTTTTATTAACACAACTGTTTAAACTTGCTACCAACCGCTGTTTTAGCCTATAGTAAATAGATACACTCATATGCATATACACACAATTATACATCATACATATCTACACATACCATATATTCACAAAATCATTTATATATTTTTAATATTTTGCCATAAACGTAAAAATCACAAAACGCACAAATTTAAGTTTAATTTTTTCACATATTTGGTAATTTTAAAAATATCTACAAATATTCAAATTCAAATTCAAACATTCAACAACCTTTTTGTGCACGCACACACTTGCTACATTCATAAATAAACAAAAACTTACCAAGGTTCAGGGTGGGCACTGCATTCGCCTTCAACTTTTTCACACCCTGTGCACTTTTCTCAAAGTGCCTAATGCATACAAATGCATTGCGGGTGGGTAAATCCAACGTTGGTGGGATCCGTAAGTTTTCCACCCTCTTCCTAAAATCTTCCTCATTTTTGGGGAAAGAAAAGTATCTTTCTGCCGAATCTGTATCACATCCGCGAACGCGACACTTTCTTACGTTTTTTGACATTTTTTTTATAAAAATTTAAATATATTAAAATAGCGAAACGATTAGCACTTGTATTCTTAGCAAAATTCCTCTGGAACTGAATTGCTTTGGAACTAAAATTCCGTTGATATCGATTTCCCCAGTTTCATATTTATTAGAAAATATTTAGAAAAAGCATATAATATACAAGAACTTTTCCAATCAAAAAGCACCTGCATGTATATATATAACAGCTTTGCTCTCTCTTATTCATACATTGGCCTGCTCTTTCTCATTTAACACCGAAACCGCTCAATTCTGCTATTTTCGAGTGCGCTGATGTTAAACCTGTGGTGAAACACGCTAATAATTTTCTGTGGTGAAACACGCTCATCTTGGCGAGTACCCCTGCGAAAAGAGGACCAAGTTGACAATCGGCACACCATGAACCTTCTCTATATTATACGTTCTCTGCACCAAGTAACTAAATTATTTAAATCCGATTGCAACTCAGTCCTTTCGTTATGAGAAGTATATGGTTTAAAAAGTTTTACATCATCCGCATATAATAAAATTTCTGAAAACTTAATTACTGAACAACAAGAACAGAATCGGGCCGAGATGACTACCCTGTGGAACCCCTGAAGTGACACTAATTGAATCGGATAATGTATTATTAAATAAAACTTGTTGTTTTCTGTTAGTAAGATATGAGGATACCCATTCAAGAAGTCTTGGTTGAAAACCAAGAAGATTCAGTTTTTGCAAAAGAATTGAGTGGTTTACTCTATCGAATGCTTTACTAAAGTCTGTATATATAACATCAGTATTCTTATTATCCCTAAAACCCATTGACACATGGTTTACAAATTCAAGCAAGTTAGTTACTGTAGATTTCCCTTTACAAAATCCATGCTGAGAGAATGAAATTAAAGGAGAGATTAAGAAAGTTATTTGGTCAGTGACAATAGCTTCAAAAAGTTTGGGTATAGCTGACATTTTAGCTATCCCCCTATAGTTCTCAACAGATGATCTAACTCCACTTTTATGCAAAGGTAATATAAAAGGTTTTTCCACATTGACGGAAAAATACCTTGTTTAAGAGATAGGTTAAAAAGCTTAGTTAAGGGCAGATAGATATATTTTGCGCAATTTTTAAGAAAGCTTGAGGGAATCATATCAGGGCCATATTTAAACGAATTTTTTAACGTAACTAAATAATTTAAGACATCTGTTTCAGAAATAATTGGTGTATTAATTACATTACTCGGACATAACACTTGATGATATGGCACATTCATAGGGTAGTTTGAACAATAATTGGATTTGAAGAATTCTGCAAACATATTAGAAATAATATAATTGTCACATGACATTGTTGATTTAAATTTCATCGCGGACGGAAAATTTGAAATCCTGCGTTTGGAGTTAACGAAACCATAAAACAATTTCGGATTACGAATAATATTATTTTTTACTTTGATTATGTAGTTTTTATAACATTTTTTGTTAAGTTCCTCAAACTGACGACGCAATTTAGAATATTTTAAATAGTCAACAAGAGCTCCAGTTCTTTTATAAAGTTTAAAAGCACGAGCTTTTTTATTTTTTAATTTACATAGCTCATTCGAATACCACAAATTTGAACTTTTTCTTTTGATAATAAAACATTTCGGAACAAATCTTTCAAAAATATTAAAAATTGTTTCATTAAAATGTGATACATTTAATTCAATATTACCACTATAATCAGGCCAAGTCAATTTAGAAAGTTCACAATTAATCTTTTTGACTCTGTTCAGTCGATCGCATCTAAAGATTTGAAATTCACTATTTAATATTTCGTTATCAAAGATATGAGGTTTAAGCCAAGTTTCAGTAAAAGCGATGACTTTAAAATTACAATTAGTGCTGTTCAAATACAATTCTTTTAATTTTGTATTTAAACCCCTTACATTTTGATAGTGAATTAGTAATGAATTTTTTATAATTAGTTTTTTGAATCCGCGGCATTTTTTGGAATATGAGCAATTACAGTTTGATTTTGTTGCTTTTGCTCGAATTCGCGCACGAAAGCAGCAGGTGGCCAAAATGATTCATCAAGTAGCAATTGAAAATTAACAGCTGAAACGCCAATCTTGAAAGAACATATGTTTCTTTCATATTTAAAGTTAAATTTTCTGACATCAATATCAATATCGTTAATTTTTAATTTCGACGAGATGTAAAACTTTATATCTTCGATTGTGGTATCCGAAGCGAATCTCGAAACGAAAATTGATTTTCGTTGAGGTATTACTACCAAATTTTTTGCCACAAACTCAGAGTTAATAGGAGGCGGATACTGAATAGTTTTCCGCTTAAGGTTATCGTTAATTGTTTTCGGAGGATTAAGCACTTTTGAAGAGGAAGGCTTCTCTCCTTGAGGGCAAGGAGATGAGAGATTAATAAGGTCTAATTTCACCGGTGACATACTTTTTACGGACAAAGTGGCAGGTTCTTCATTAGACGGACGTTTACGTTTTGATGAAGGCTTAGCATTATCATCTTGATCATTTAGGCATTTAAATGATTGAAACAACACTTCATAATGCTTAAATTTTTCTGTAAGGTTTTGAAGTTCTCGACCGATTTCTTTAAAATTATTGCGCGCCTGTTTAAAAACTTTAAATAATTCAATATCTGTCGGTCTACACTTTAAGCACGACCAGCGCAGACCCTTTCCATCGAGAATAGAATCTAAGATTCTACCTGTCAATCCAGCACATTTAAGATGGGCAAGCCCGTCACAAAGCCAACAAGAAACAAAACGATCAGAATCGCCTTTAATAGTACAATTCGGAAAATTGCAAGTCATTATGAAAAAAAAAAATTTAAATTGAAGAAAAAAACAAAATAGTAAATAATAATAAAAATTAAAATATGATATAATAGTACATAGAAAAACAATAATAGTTATACTGAATTAGCCGAGATCACAACCAATATAATAGTGAGCAGTTGAGAAGCACTGAGCCACTTAAAAATAACACGCAAACAGCTGTGAGCAAAAATGAAAGAAAAAAAGACGAATCAAAAGAAAAAGAGCAAATTAAAACAAAAACAATATGCAATCGCACAAACAATTGCAAAGTAGGAAATAAAATTGATAATTGATAACAACAACAAATGATTTGCTCCAAAAAATCTTTTACTTCTTTCTAAGCATTTTTAATACATTACCTCTTGACAGCCATCGCACCTCACAGTGTAAAAGAAGATGTTCGTGATCACTTCCCATTTCTTTGCACAAAACAGAGAACAATCTTGAGGTAAGTGGACGAGATTTTATGAAGTTAATGAACTTTACACACTCTTGCATCGTTGCTGTTAAGGGTAAGGGCATTTTTTGACGGCTAATGCTTCCCTATGAATGCTACAGTGCGTCCATACACATTCCGGAGCTATGGCTTTTATCCTTGGATAAAGTCCAGTACGAATGCCTGACATTGTTCGTGCAACATCACTACTTAATCCCACACACTTCTTCCATTCAATGTTAATTTTTGTTAATATAATCATTAACCCATTAAACGCGAAAGCTAAATAGCAAAGATAGAGGAACCAAACTTTGTGTGGATACTACAAGGGTTGATATGTACACAAAACTATAAACAAAAGTTTCGACCCCTATCCGGGGGGGTCTGCACGACCCGTGACATATATGTAACGCTCGCGGGTTTCTGTTATGTAATACAATGTTTGATACTAACATGTAAATAAATATTTCCATTGGATTTAATCTTCAATTTTATTATTTTAATTATAAAGTTTACAAAAAGAAAACGAAACAAGTACAAACGTATGAAAATTCATCAATTTTTGGTTGAGAAAGAAAACTCAAACTGGTCTAAAGTGAAAGTTGTAGAAACAATCCACACACAAACCTATGTCACACTTATACATTTGGTGTTTATTGATCGCTGGCAGTTGTTTCCAGCACAGCGTCTCCTGGTAGGATTTCTAACTATGAAATGGCCAATTAGGTCATATCTAGCATCAAGCTCAATTTGCGAATCCGGACGTCTAAATCCCCATGGTCCTCGGACTTGTCCATAAGTACGACAAAAGTGATTAGCAATGGTTCTTCTAAACTGTAGCTGGGTTAGCCCGTGTCCGCCTTTTCTATGTAAGAGCCAAGCATTTTGAATGGAGACATCAACCAACCAGGTAAAAATTGAGAACCACCACTTCTTCCCTCTAGCTCCAATACTGTAAGCGTTAACGTTTTGGTCCATACGGTCTGTTCCGCCCATATTCTTATTATACATTACGATAGCATTGGGGACTTGAACCTGAATTCGAGCATGTTCTGCCCTAGAGTATCTTCCAGCTGTCCCTACCGGTTCCTTCCCAAATAAAGTTGATGCAACGGAAACTACTGCATTGTCTACCCATTTCGTGACTGTAATATCGCATTCAGAAATCCAGGAACTAACCATATAACCACGTTCCTTTTTTTTCAACTTATCCTTCAATGGCAAAGGGCAAGAGATTGGTATTGAATTTTACCGAATTGTTCCAGTTCCCTCATATCCCATTTTTTTTAATCCAACCAAAACAGGTATTGAAGTGAAGAGATTATCGAAAAAAATTGAAATGGAAGTGGCTTCCACGTTTCATCGAATTCATCGATCATTGAAAACAACAGAGCAGCGTTCTTTCCATAGTTTGCAGCGTACTCTTCGTTCGTCCTAGGGTTTTTTCCCTGATACATCTCGAAGTTTAGAAGATAACGTGGAGGCGTATTTAGGCGTTTGCCTCTAATAAATTGTTTACAACCGTGTCCATATCAAAGTCGGTATTTTTTCTTGTAACAATTTTACAATCCTCGACAAGCTGTGTATGTGACAAGTTTTTCAAAGTACCGCCGTCTTCATCTGCCGAATCATCACCTGAAAGAGCACCCGCGTCAGGAGCCTCTATATATACAGCTTCCACCTCTTCTTCTTCATTATTTGTCAATTCGTCCAAAACTGCGCAAACTTCTTCAACAGTTAGTTTTGCCCTAATAACGGAAGAATACGCACATAAATATGTATATTATATATAGTTATACAATTCATAAGGTGAACCCGCGAACGTGACATATATGTCACAGCTACACAAGACGAAAAAAAAGCTACAAATACAGTCATTTTACACTTTTTTTTTTATTTAGCATAAAGTTTTAAACACTATCAAAATATACAAAACACTCTTTTCACATAAATCGGTGACACTTTATTAAAAATCGTACTTAGCGACAACGTGTTCCCATTTCGATAGTTTTTTTAGGTGTATGAAATCGTCTTCGTGTTCACTGCGCTACTAATTTTGCTACACTAAACGGAAAAGGCAAAATATAGCGAACACTTATTCTTTGATTTGTTCACTTCAATTCTAATTTATAATATGGAACATTTAAAATTGCATTTCGAAAAAGTCGTAGATTTATGTGAAAGATCGGAGCGTTACATATATGTAACACTAGCGTTTAATGAGTTAATCAAGTTAAATATTTATTCGGAGGTCGTTCGTGTTTGCAAAGATTTACAGAACAAAAACTCTTCATAAATAGTATTATCATAATCATATCGTGCAAAACATAGCAGATTGGCATTATCGAAAATGTCTGTACTTTCATCGACTTGGAAGGAAAAATAATGACATAATTTCAGATGGCTTACGACTTCAATTTGGACCTTCTCTGTATCTTTAAGTTCTCGCTTCTTCTCGTCCCTTGTGGATTCCACCAGAGAGCACTTCGACAGATTTCATGAGCGTTTTTACGAAGGGTATGACGAATCCACCCAAAACGTCTTCGTTGAATCGTTGTCTCGATGGGAAGTTCGTTTGTCAATTTAAGAAAGTCTTGGTTTGTGATAATGCGGGGCCACCTGGTTTGAGATAATGGAGTTTCCGTGTGTGAGGTGATGTCAGTGACCAGGATTCACATCCATATAATAACACGGTTTAGATATTGGAGTTAAATATACGGAGTTTGGTTTTGGTAGACAAACATTTTGACATCCATATATTGTTCTGTTGTGCAAATGATGCACGTGCTTTATTTATACGGTTTGCAATATTTTCGTTTGTTACGCCTATTGGGGTAATTTTACTACCAAGATAGCAGAATTCAGTTTTTTGTTTGATCTCCTTGCCATAGATAGTGAAATGAGGGGAGTCACTATCCGCGCTACCTGATATGAATTCGGTTTTGCTCACATTTATTTTCAGACCAACTTTACTTGCAGCGGAACCAAGTTGGTCTAAATTCGACTGCAAATCCGATTTTTGACAGACAGCAAAGCGATATCATCCGCGTAAGCTAGTTCTTCTAAATGTTCGTAGAGATTCCAGGGTACACCACGTTTGCCCGTGCTTTGCTTGCACATCGTCAAGAACTATGAGGAACAGCAACAGCGACATAAGACATCTCTGTTTTACACCAGTTTTCGGGTAGATCGGTTCCGATAATTGATTTTTGTGCAAGACTTTGCATTCAAAATCTTTATAGTGGGCTTTGATGATATTAAATTGATGAAATCTACGTAGCATGCGTGGATGTTAGACTGCCATTCGATGATTTTCTCAAGAATGATACGTAGCGTAACAATGTGGTCAGCAAATGATCTGTTAGTACGCAAACCCGCTTGTTGTTTACGCAGCGACTGTTCGAGGTGTTTTTGAACTCAATTTAGTAAAAGTTTGGTAATATTTTGGATGGGATGCTTATTAGTGTAATGCCTCTGTAATTTTTACAAATAGACAGGTCGCCTTTTTTTGGCATCTTCACCAATATGCCTGTCATCCACTCATCCGGAAGTTTTTCTTCCCGCCACATCGCTTCGAAAAGAGGGGCAAAATAGCGCGCTGTCACACTGGCATCTACTTTGAGGACTTCTGAAGGGATCATGTCGCCACCTGAAGCTTTTCCTAATTTTAATTCCACTACGGCACGTTCAATTTCGGCCAAGCACGATGGAGATGATAATATTGCAGAGTAACTACTGGTGTAAGGTGGTCGGGTAAGTGACGGGGCGAGAGCCGAAGGTAGATTCGTGCTAGTTTGATTAAGAACATCCGAGAAATGTTTCAACCACCTGGCAAGTTGGTTTCTTTCAGATGTAATTATGACACCGTTTTCGTCTTTAATAGGGTGCTTTGCACTTCCATATTACCCTGTGAGCACACGGCTTAGTTTATATAGATCACGGAGGTTATTCTTTCGGGCAGCAGTTTCAGCCTGACATGCTATGTTGTCAGTCCAGTTACGTTTATCAGAGCGACAGGACTTTTAACGTCTTTATGCAGAGACCTGTACTGAGAATGAAACGTGGCTTTTGCAGCTCGAGTACGCGCAGTGTCTCTTAGGGTTTTGATTTTACGTCTATTCTCTATAATAGCGATGGTGGAGTCGCTTATCCATGATGACTTCTTATTTTGGGAGTGTTTTAGGAACTCCTCACACATGTCAAGGAACGGTTGTTTAACCTTCCTCCAAAGCGCGTTTACATCTTGCTCAATGTTAAGATCTTTTGGTACATGCCTTTGAGGTAACTAACGCAGTTATCATGTATTTTTAGATTCTTTAAAGCATCGGTATTAAAGAGCTGCCTCTTTAAAGAATGGTTATTCTACATAGTCATAACTCGCATTCTAATCTTAGCAATTGCGAGAAAATGATCAGTGCCAACATCAGCGCTTCTAAATGTGCGGATATCTAAAAGACTCCGACGCCCGTGCGGTGGTTTGGGGAGCGCCAAGTTGTTTTATGTATAAGTTTATGAGGGAAGACCGAGCTGCCAATCAATAAGTTGTTGTTGTTGCAAAAATTGACTAATAGTTCGCCGTTTAGCCGACAAATTCCATGTTTTCCCAAAACATGTTTGAGCCCAGTGTTTACGTTGCCGATTTGCGCATTGAAGTCTCCCATTACGATAGCAATTTCCTGTTTTTTATGGAGGCGAAAGCTGAAGTAAGTTGGCTCTAAAAGTCACGTTTTTTCTCAGAGTCGCTTACTTCAGTCGGGGCGTATGCTTTAATTATTGTGATATTACGTACACGAGATTTAAATCGTGCAATCATAAGTCTTGAGGATATTGGTCTCCATTCGTCTCCAACGTGATGGTTACTGTGGACAGAGTAGATAAGTTTACCACCGCTTGTCGTAATATGTTCACCGAAACCTGTCCATCTGCATTCGCTGATCCCCAGGATATCAAGATTAAACCTCTGAAACGCCCTTGTCAGTTGTTGAAGTTTTCCTGTCTCGTATAAAGTTTGTACATTCCAGTATCCAATTCGTGTTTCATATTAAAAATGGCCGTCAACGTGGTATTCGGATTTTTCTTCCTGTTTGTGGTTTCAGTAATCGGGTATTGTTGAAAGAATGGGTGATTAGCCCAGATTTCCTAGTCCAAGTTTAAGTTTAGTAGAAGGAATCTAATAATTTTACTGAGATTTTTCCAATATGCTGGCCAGCTGAAGCTGCCGGCCTTTGAGTACATAATACACATAAAGGGTCATTTCTGGAGCCTGATGGAGTTGCGCGATGTATACCCAAACTCGAAGCATTTAAAGCCCCGCACTGGTGTTGTGAATCCACGGATCCTACAATTAACCCAACCTTTTCGTATCTTATTTGTACTGAGGAGTTTGTCGTCAGTCGCCTCATGGATTTAATAGCACTGTATTCTACAGGGTTTTCGTCAGGAAGTTTCTGGTTTATAGTCTTACAAATTTCTTTGGCTATCGTTGCCTAATCTGATCTCTGGTTTCAATCGTTACTGCCTGCCCTAGGACTCCAACTAGTGCCAGATCTTTTAGGACCTTTCATGCACGCTCTTTGAGTTTCTTCGATGGCTCCTTTGTTTTTGCTTTGATCTTAAGCAGGAGTTCACCCTTCGCTGTTCTCCTTTCTTTACTCAAACTATCGACGAGATCTTGGGTCGGATTTCATTTTTTAAGCATGTCCGAGTTGATATAGTTCATTTCTGAGAAACGTTTCCAGTGGGTTATCATCAGAGTCTTACTGTGCTTTGTCGTTGACCACTGGAAGGTTTGTGGTTTTGTGGTAAAACATACAAATGCAGCCACATACCCTTTTCTAAATGAAGAAGATCTTAACATCGAGGCCTTTATCTGGAAAGGTACAGCAAAATCAAAACCAGTGATGGTAAAGTGTAGAGCATAATTGCAGCGTTCAGGTAATAAAGCTGCCAATATCTGCGTACGCATTTTTTGTTTGTGCATACATAGTACATTGATTGCACATGAAAATCGTTCGGGTTATCTGCACTTCCAATATGTTCCCATTTCACTGGGCCAACTAAGTCTAAGATATGGAATATGCGATTAGATACATACATATATCTTCCAGATGTAAAGTTATTTTTCTACCCATACTAAAACTATTTCTGAGTCTGACCAAAGATACATTTTGACCGGTTAATTTGAGATGGGTTTGAACTATTGAAATTAATTTTGCTAACAGAAGAGCACCATTCAGTTCAAGCCGTGGCAGACTGAGTATCTCCAAAGGGACAACTTTGGCGTTGGCTACCAAGAGGTGTGAAGATATTTTGTTATCGTACTAAGTGCGTACGTATATTGTTGCGCAATAAACCTTTTCAGAGGCATCACATAAGCCGTGTAGTTCTGCATTAATGTTAGGTGTGAAATTTACCCATCGAGGAATTCGAATTTCTGATATTGTATGTAAATTGTTAGAAAAACAGATCGATTCTCATATACAATTGAGTCAATATCTGCAATCAAAATGGGTTAACATTTTGATAGCGTACAAGTTTTACCTGTTCATCCCATTCGGTGCCATCATGCCACAATTTTTGAATGAGGATTTTAGCTTGAATCATTATTGGCGAAAGCTATCCTGTGGGGTAGAAAAGTTTTGCGGTCGAAGAAAGTATTTGGCGTTTTGTTTTGGCGGACATTCCAGATATTGACTCAATTGTATATGAAAACTTATCTGTTATCGCATTCCATCGAATCGCTAGATGTTGGTTGGTTGTGCTAACCAAGTTTAAGGAAGTCTGTATCTAATAAGTTTTAATTTTTTATATATCTAATTATTTCAGGGTGATTTGAAGTAATTTTAGGGGGAAACCTGCTGAATTTAGTGTTTTGATCACATGCGATGGCGATTCGCACGCTAATGGGATACTGTGGCTACCTGATAGTATTGTAACGGTTTTTCAAAATCTGTCGTTTACTCTAAAACTCTATCCTGAGTTCGATCACAGGATTGTCAAATAAAAGTCACACTTTAATGGCTATACACTAATCTTTATTTCTAATTCCTTATAAATTAACACTTTAAAACTCTAACTTATAGCTTGTTTACACTATACTCGACAACTCTCTCCTTAGAATTGTCCTCACTCGACAACTCTCTTATTAGAACTGTCTCTTGCTGCCAGCCCGGCAGCCCTTATATAGTCGATTGCTAGCATGTTATCGTCACTCGAACATTCTGGCAACTACGAATATCGATGTCTAGATAGATCTGGAAAGTTATCGATTTCGATTGTCAATTCTTGTTTGTTCTGGTGCCATTTTCGTTACAGTATGATATCCACGTATGTTTTTGTTTGCAATACAGGAGATGCTAAAGTCAAATTTGTTTCACATGTTTTTGCCACTTAAACCGCACTGAATTAAAGGGGCTACAACATAACATCATATCCATAACTATAGCATTAACCGTAATAATATTTATTATAGTCGATTATTGGTTTCATAGCCATATATGCATTTGTAATTTTTGTTTTCAATACAAAATAAATAAATTAAAAAACAAAATAAATTCATAAAATCAACAAACAAATTGTTATGGTTACAGTTAAAATCCAAATTCAATTGATAGTTCTGGTTATGGTTATGGGCATGTTGTTGTGGTAACGCATCTGTAATTGGAAACATTTTTGCCCGTAAATTTGGTTCAATCAGTTGTTTTATATGGATATGGTTATGCACCTCTAATTCCCCCTTGAGATCGTACATTTTGAGGAATTGAAATCCACTCTACTTTAGTTGTAATTTTATCAGGTCTTATTACTCCATGATGTGGAAGATAAAAATATCTACCTTTAGATACTTTTTCAAATTTTAATAATGAAGGTATTGGCTTTGAACCTTGCGGAACGATGATTCTTCAAGAGAATTGATGGAGACTCTTACTACCCAGCACCTTTGCCTTGAATAATAGATAGAAGAGTTGAACAAACAACGTATAATCCCATTATATATAAATAAGGAACTTGGGACGCCAATTAAATCATGTTGGACAAAAGTTTGTATAGGTTTTTACTAATGCAAATGTTTTCAATTAAATATAATTAATTCCAGCAACGTAAGAATAATTTTTGGGAACATGATTGCCATCGAAATGGATCTGTGTTTTTTAAAGAAAACTTTCGTTCATTTAAAGAATTATGCGACATCCTTCGACCTCTGCAAATTAATTAATTTCGGCCGCTGTGAATAGCACACCTTGTTGCTGCAACTCCACTGCCATTTCTTCTAAACCACACACACCTTATTTTGCCACAATTCTATTAGGAGCGCTTCCTTCCTCTCACCCCAGGAATTTTTTTTTGTACTTTTGCTTTTTCTCCATTCTTTTTTTAAATGTAAAAATATCAGCTGACAATTTGGGGATGGGAAAATATGTCTTCCAATGATATCGACTAAACTAGATCAGACATCGATTATAATGAGTGGAATGTAGTAAGTTTTCAAGAAGTTTTCAGCGAAAACTGTGATTTCATTTGACAGATTTTGCATGGATGAAAACACAGGGAAGAAAACACAACAAACGAAAACCCATTTTTTTTCAATGAAAACATGTTTTCATGTTAAGCTCGCTTTTGTTTATCTTACTTTTTTCCATGCCTAAGAATTGCTAGACTGCTTATATTCTAGACTGGCCTAGAGATATAGTTTCTGGAAAGGTGGATTTGAATGGTAGTCGCACAACATAATGACCATCTTCGTTTCTTGTTGTTGTGGATTTGTAATAGGCTTCGCATGCCTAGTCTTCTTCTGAATGTTGGGTAATTTCTTGTACTTTATGAATTTTATGAGTTCATTATTTAGATAATCGTTTGAGATATTTCCCACTTATGTGATGAAAGAATTGATTTATTCAGTCACTTGGCCACTTATAATCCATCCAAAGATTGTATTTTGGGCTAACAATTTATTGGAGGTTTTCTCAATAATTTCAAGAATTATTTGAGGTATTAAGTCACTGCCTAATAATATATCGATTTGTGATGGGGTATGAGAGTTGGGATCTGCTAACTTGAGATGTGAGCATTTTTCCCAGTGTATTTTATTTACTTCATAGCTTGGAAGCAAATTTGTAAGTTGCGGTAGAACGATGGCTTGTGCATCTATTCTTATATCCGCGTTTGGGGATACTCTATTGAATCACGGTTGCCGTTTGCCAAATACGAAACCGAAGAGGGCGATGGAGTTTGTAAGCAAAATAAATAAAATACATATCGCTCATTTACATGAATAGTGTCATAACTCAATAAATTATAATAACTAATGCTGCAGTCTCAGCAACACCAAATTAGAATTATAAGCCTCTTGGTCGCAAATAAATCGTTCCTCTTCTACTCAGCTCCAACTGAAATCTGATGTGCGTAACCAATTAAACAAATACTTAAAGGCGAGGAAAAATGTAACACTCAAAATTTTATAAAGAAAGTGTGTCCAAATTCAAGTAAACGAAACTTCCTTTGGAAAGCCCAAAAGTCTATGAAACTTGTCGACTCCAACATGCCTTTAAGAGGCTTGGGTGAAAAATGGGAACGAAGTGACGAAGATAAGGCAAATTGTTTTGCAAATCACCTAGAAAAGGTGCCCGAAGAACAATTTTAAGTTGCCAATCATCCCCAATACCGCAAACGAGTCGCTTGGGTCTATTAAGACTTCAACTTCTGAAATTGTTAGTATCATAAAATAGCTTAATCCAAAAAAATCGCCAGGCCATGATAATATTACTCCAAAAATGGTAATTGAGTTGCCAAATATTGCTTTAACAGTGCTCTCCTTGCTCTTTAATGCAAATTTTAGTTTCGGATACTATCCTATTTCATGGAAAAAGTCGCAGATAATTATGATAGATAAACTTGAGAAAGACCTGACACAGCCGTCTTCATACAGACCAATCAGTCTTCTACCCTGACTTTCTAAAATATTTGAAAAAGTGTTACTATCAAAGATGTCTCCTTTCCTTCATGAAAATAATGTAATACCAACGCATCAATTCGGTTTTCGTGCAAAACATGGCACTACAGAGCAAATAAATAGAATTATTAACGAAATTAGGAAGGCATTCGAACATAGAGAGTACTGTCCTGCTTTATTTCTAGATGTGTCTCAGGCGTTTGATAAAGTGTGGCATGAAGGACTTTTGTATAAGATTAAAAAAAGTTTACCTTTCCAATTGCATAAAACCTTGGAGTCCTATTTAAAAAGTAGAAAATTTGCTGTAAAAGTAGGTTATTTTATATCTGATGAACGTTCAATAAGGGCTGGAGTACCACAGGGCAGTGTTTTAGGCCCAACTCTATACATCGTATATACAGCTGATCTCCCAACTGCTAATAGTGTTTTGACATCAACTTTTGCGGATGACACAGCTTTAGTGAGTCGTAACAAATGCTCCATTATAGCATCAAGAATATTTTTCACAAATAACATCATCGGAGCTAACTCATATACCACTACACATGCAAAGTTTTTCAGCTTTTACCAAACTCTAACTACTCTAACTAAATGGCAATCTCGGTAGCTAGAGTGTCAACATTCATTAACCCTAATATTTGTATGTATAAGAGAGAGATGCACGTATGTGATTGGCGATGAACCGTTTAGCCGATTATCAGCTTTTACCAAACTCTAACTACTCTAACTAAATGGCAATCTCGGTAGCTAGAGTGTCAACATTCATTAACCCTAATTTTTGTATGTATAAGAGAGAGATGCACGTATGTGATTGGCGATGAACCGTTTAGCCGATTATAGCCGAATCAATGATAGCGCGCCACTCCTCTCTTTCCTT